>NC_079333.1:91597444-91897444 GCF_029582105.1 Oenanthe melanoleuca
TCTGTCCATATACACGTCTGATATTTGATTTTCTACTTTTCATTTGGTTTTCAGGTCTCCATGTTGAACTTTCAATGGCAAAAGGAAAGTAGTATTTAACATTTGTTGAATTATTCAGGTGGTCAAAAATTGTTCAGTTGCTTGCAGTTGTCATAATCTCTACTACTTTATTAATATTTTATACAAGATTCTCCAAACTACCAAGGCTTTGTTTCAAAACAGTTCCCACTTACAGTGTTGCTGGCTCCATAAATCATCAGTCCTATTTTTATTAGATTCCTTAGGTCACTAGATCATGAGATACTGCTCATATTTATAATATGTATGGTTGAAAATTGGATCCTGACTCATTGGGACACCCTAGGACATCTAGTCATTTATATCAACAAAAAATTAATGCAGACTTGATATATTTTCATGTCATAAGAAAAAAAGAAATGTTGATGTAATTTTCTTCCTCTTCTACAGCTAAAAGTGGCTATAAAGACAAAACCAGCACAGATTGATTAAATGCCTAGTAAATAATTTTACTACTACTACTAATAATAATAATAATCATCATCATCATCAAATAGATAAACATCTCCAGAATCTCCACCCAAATTCAACTGATCAAGTTTGCTCTTATTTAAAGTTCTCTCCTTATCATATTTCTTAGTTGTTATCCTACAGTTTGGTTTAAATTATTGTAAATAAAATTAAAAAATAAAACTGATATTTCATACAAACCTTTAAATAGAAATTTGAAATTAAAAAGAGGAATGATATGTTTAATGGCACAACAGTAATGATGACATTTTTTTTTACCACATAATACAATTCACATGGATGATAAATGATATTACTAGTGCAAAACAATCAAGTCACACTGTATTTTATACAATTCTTCTTCTATTGTAGATATGTGTATGGTTGCAGTGGAGGAATAGGATGTCAGAACACCCATGATAGGAGACAATATAAGCTGTGTCATCTGGGATGGTTGATCCTAAGAAAAACCCTGTTTTCATGTGGAGTTCTCTAGACAGCTTTAGAAATGTGAAATAGCCAAAACTTCAAGTTCTAAGTTTTAAATTAAAACTTCTGATCAATCATGAAAAGTAGAAATCTTATGGAAACAGCATCTACAGGCAGATGCCTGCAATATCTTAATTTTTCTAAAATAATTTACTTATTTTTTCATTTTTGAACACTATATAATTTTTAGCCACTATCAAGTAGTTTCTGTCATTTTAGATTAATTACCTCACTAATCTGACTGATGTGTCTCAGGATATTCAAAGCTTCTTAGATTCAAGTTGTGGTTTATCCTGAGATTCCATTTTAAATCTCCAGTGTACTTTTTCTGTAAGTCCTCTGACTCCAGAGATAAAAGCACAGAAGGATTATAAGTGACAGTTAATCTGATCAGTATTTTGGGTTTAATATGGTTGCATATTTAATACCCATGCATTTAATTCTGAGTTATAATAATATGTAACTTTACTTTCCATTTTGATGTTATATATTGAAAAAATGATATTGAAAAAAATGGTTACTAAATGACATTATCTAGGTAATGCTTTTTTCTTCTTCATATCCCCTGGGCTTATGTAAAAATCTAGTAGTAGAAGATTAATTTTATTTCATACTTTCTGATTTAAAATTGATATATCACCAAATGATGAATTTATAGATACCCCAATTGTATATTTTTCAGCCTCAGATTGCCTACTTTGATTACCTCCCAGTCTCCCAAATGAAGCCATGCTGAACCTGTTCTAAAGCCTATTGAAATCAATGCGAAATATTTCATTTATTTTGATGAATTAATTTATCTTAACACTTAGAAAGAAAAATACACTCAGCAAAATTTTTCAAGCAAATAAAAACCCTTCTATGATTCTATGGTTCTGTGTTTAGGGTTGTGTTTACGGTTTTTTCTGAAAGAAAGAATTAAAAATTTCCAGTTTTTCTAATTATCTGAGAATCACTAGATTGAATTACTTTAAGATTATTTAAATGCTAAAAATGTAAATTAAAATCTTTGAAGTAGGGATACAGTGCAAATGTACCATCCTAAGGTATTTAAAAAAATATTCTAAATCCCATTTTGCATACATATGTTATTTTTCTACACTGCATATAAGCATTAAAATTTTGTTAGGGAATCATGTCCACATGTCAGTCCAATTTAACTGTATACCACAATACCAAATAAAAGCCCACTTTATCAACAAACACATAATCTGTAGTGCATTAATGTGATATGTATTATGTCTTCAGATAAAACCAGGTTAATACATTATGCTTTCTATTTCTTCCTGCAGTTTGAACTTGACAGATGGTTCACACTGGAATAACTTCTACTTTGGAATCCCAAATCAAACTTTTACTTCTGATTCTATCTTTTCAAATATGAAATAAAGTGGGCAATTTAATAATTTTCTTTTTTATATCTGCTAGACAGAAGTTGCTTCCCTGTCTTTCAGGTCTTTATATTAATAGATTAAATTTAGATATTGTCATTATGTGGGTAATAATAGAAAAATCTCATGCACTAAAAAAACTGATTTAAAAAAATTCTAGTGCATGAATGGAGTAACAAGTAACTTATTTCAGTAAATCACTGATAAGGAGCAGTGATTTTTCAGATGAAGTGTATAAGCACAGTTTATACATGTCTGCATCAAATACAGGATCAACTGTAATTTTTATAGTTATATATAATGAATTTGATTCTATCAAACATCTTACAAATTGAGTAGTAATGAAGAACTTCTGTGTCTTAGCCATGCCTCCTCCCACCTACTGCAAAAATTAATCCTGCTCTCATGGAGAACATCTCCATGTCCTCTTTTTAGTAGTTTTCTTTATATAAGTAAGAGAAAGGTTTGGAGAGAGCAGGGCTAAGAACCAATCCACCAGAATATTCTATCACAAATAAGAGAGAACAATTTACCTGTGCCATGAAGAATATTTAGGTTTTTATTAATGTAGCAGTACTATAATTACAGACTAGTTGTGTAAAGATTGGAATATGTTAACATACAAACTTGAAGATCCCTAGTGGAAGATATATGGCTTAAATATGGCTAAACTACAGAATCAATGGAATATGGGGCCTCAGTTTTACTCTGGGGTCATGCATAACATATATATTTACTGCATTAAATAGTAGATTTTCTAATTTAAAGATGAAATTTTATTGAAGAGTGTCGCTGTCTGATAAGGAACAGCAAATAATACAGCAACACACAGAACTTCTTCAAGGAAGCAAGAAGAAGTGGTTTATTTGAAAGGCCACCACACTTGTATAGGATAGATCATGCAATACAGAATAGAAAAGACTCATTGGTCCAAGAAGGCAACACCTCTTTGAAAACATGCTTTCTGCAAAACATCACGTAGCACACACACAACTCTGTGATCATCAGGTGTTAATCTATTTTATTCATTCTTCCTTCTCTTGTCTATCTCTGAGAAAAGTCCCCAGCCTGGGAAAGATCCGAGCTGGAGCTGAGAAAGCCAACAGGCTGGGAAAATTGCAAGTTGGATTTTTCCTTGAGCCTTCAGCAGTGTCCACAGAAGTGTACCTTTTCAGACAGAAGTGTACCTTTTCAGACCTGTCTTCCAAGGTGACAGTGAAATACTCATTTAACCCTGCAGAGCACTATTTCTTTTCTGTTGAATTAAGTGATTAATCAGCATCTGCTTTGTCATTTCAGTTCTGTTCAAGTGTAGCTCACTGCTGGAACTTTGTGTGTGCTTTTAAGTGGAAAGTCCAACTTCTGAGGTGCTTGCAATTTGACAGGTAAATTAGGAGCTTAGCAAGGCATAACTCAAGGCTAAGTTGACATGGGCTGGATGTTGAATATGTGATCCAGCTATGTGAGTAACAGGATAAAAAAACATGTTTTCAGTAAATTATTTAGTTACTTCCTACACTTTGGAAAAGATCTTTCAGGATGATCCCAGTCATCACTGATAACAGCTTTGCTGCATAGTGTTGATATTTTCAGACAATCCAGAGATTTAAACTCCCCTCTTATATATTCATTTTATAGGAAATATGACTTTACATTACCTAATGTTACATTGTAATTAATGTTGACTATTTAGTTTTTCATTGACTTCTAAGGCTGGAGCTGCTTTTGCTGCAGCTGGGACTGCAGTCTTACTGCTGCTGCTGGAGGGGGCTTTGGGTTCTGCTCTAAGCTTCAAAGGCACACACATGGAATGAGAATTTAAAATTAGTTCTCATTGCAATTACACAGCACTTCAGTAAACATTGCATTTTTTAAATTCTATATTCCATATTAAATAATAAGAAATGCACATGCATTATTCTCTTGAACAAGAATACATTTAATAGTCTAATAAGACTTTTTTTTTTTAAATTTTCATTTAGATTTTTTATCATTCTTTATACTAGTACTTTTTTCACTTGATTTCAACAATTTGAAGGCTATATGGTATTTTTATTCTTGCTATATCATATTACTAGAAGGATGTCTCAATGTGTCAATAAATATCAAATGTAGCAGTAACAACACTGACTATGAATCAATACCTGAATCTGAATGCCACAGCTGTATAATCTAGCACATCAATTTTACTATAGCAACAACAAAAAAAATACAAATTACAAAGCTGACATTAGTCAATGAAGGAATAAAGAGGGGAAATCTGACAATCTGAGACAGCTTTATAAAGAAAGATTAATACAGGATAAAAACTGAAAATATCCTAAAAGTGAGCAAAATTGTTACTGAGCAAAAAAAAACCATCAAATAAGAACTTTTCCTACAAAGGCTCTTGTTGTTTCTGAAACACGTTAATAACATTAGTAATCAACTTAAATGTGACAGCCTAAATCTATTTTTCTCTTTTTTCCAGTTTACATAATATAATTAAAAATACATTTTCAAACTTCTACAGTAAGGTTAATAATATCATGAATTGTAGATGGAGTGGAGCATTGTAATAATCCTTATTTGACCTCCTACAGCACAGGTGAAAGGGCTTTCTTTTTATTGTTCTGATATTTAAACCAAGTTTCCACAGACTTATCTTACTCAGAGAGAGGAAATAGATATGAGGTATAATTTCTGTGTATGCATCCTGGTCTGTCATTTGTCTTCAGTGTGACAGTCCTTGACTTTTGCTTGTTTGTCTTCTCCTTGTTTATTAGTTAATCCAAAGATTAATGGACAGGTGTGAGCACAGGTGAACAGCTCCATGAGCATGCACATACTTCTACCTTGTTAACACAGGTTAACTCAGTGGTACTAGAATATATAATAGTTTATATATTTATTCACCTCTCTGAGTAAGCAACCTGTCACTGGAGTTTATAAATTAAATGGAGTTTATAAATTAAATTGTTGGTCTTTCTTTTTGTGTTGTAAAGATCTGTGGAATGCTGTTTAAACCTCCTATCCTGTGAATATCTTCCACTTGCAGATGTAATGTGATCCACTAGCAAGTATTAGCAACATTGCTGATCTTGCTTTAATATGCTGGATATTTTCTTATCATGGTATAACCAGTGTACAGCTACAGATATCTCACAGTCTTTGTCTGACACCATTTCTCAATATGCTCCATCCATGAAATCTCTTCCCACATCTTTGGCAAATGGGTCATTTATCTTGTATGATATCTCTTGGAGAGCTTTAAATCAGTGATGAGAGTAAATCCAATACAAATACCAGTGGCCATAAACAGTTTATCTGCAAAATTAAAGAATATCACAAGTCAGAGTATGATTATATTTCCATTTTTCATGTTACCATCTGCAAGTACTGAAGAGTTTTTAAGTAGGGAAAAAAAGAAAATTTATTTCCTTCCTGAAAGTGACTGATTTTTCAAATGCTACAAAACCTGAATGTTATAGGATCATACAGTTTAGGTTTCTGCTGTTTTTTTTTAAGTATTTCATCTTGGCCCTTGACTCAGAGAACCCTCATGACTTACAACAGCTGAAAATAAGAAACACTTTGTCTGTGATAAAAACCCATTTATATTTCTCTGTCTTACTTTAGAAATGAACACCTTAATACAGTGAAAAATGTGAGCATTGTAAAAGGAGGTATTATTGCTGCACGAATTAAGCTGAAATATGTGTGTTTCTCATGCATAATTAAAAGGCTGCATCTTGCCCAGACACATCCAAATACTGGAGCTTTTTCACACAAGATCAGGCATGGTTATTTAATCACAGTTTATTTTTCTATGAATCTATCTCATCCCTTGGGCTATGCATGCTATAGTCAGTTTATTTTCACCTTTGAAGATTAAACCTTATGTTTCTAGTACGTAATAAAAAGGTTAAGGAAACTGATTATATTCTGTTTTGCTGGAAAGAGAATGTTGAACTTTAAAATGTCTCTCAGTAATAAATACAAAAAGACTCTTCATGTGGCTATCGACACAGCATATTGAACACTGTATTTATTTCATTTTGGAATTAGAAAGTGGAATTAGAAGCTAAGAATTCTTAAATTTTATGTATTGATGAGATAAAATTTACTCCACCATCACTCCTGAGAAAGTCACTTAACTGTTGAACATTTTTTTCATTTACTTCCCCTAAAGTGTTGGCAATGGTAATTATTTTCTTCACAAAGTACTATGATAGTGAAAGAGTGTGCTCATTACTTAGTTTTCTAACCTCTTTGTTTTTGCTAGAAACCCATCTATAAATCTACAGGGTTTTTTGAGTGTGATATCAGTGAGCTAAAATTACTTAAGTTATGCCTTGCTGATAGAATTCATAGCATGAATGGGATTTTCTAGCAGAAGAGATGCTGTGGGGAAAAGTCCCTTAGGAATCGACAAAGCAAACCTGTTTAATTCATATTTGAATTAAGATGAGGCAAGCTATGAACTTTAGGTTTCCTATCTCAACAGTTTGGAAATTGCACTTTTTTTTGTTGTTTCTTTATAATCCTTCCATCTTCTGCATCTTAGTTATTTGAAGAAGAGAGTGTTACCCACTTGCTTAAAGCATTTTAAGTCAACATTCCCTCTTTGCCACAGGGAGGATAGTTCAAATACCAGAATTAATTACAAATCTTGTGTGCAGCATGGATCATGGTAATCCTTGCAAAACTAAGATCATTTTTTTGCATCCCTTCTTCATATTTTAATATTTCTATGTCTTCATTTCACACACTTGGATGCTTTCATAACAATAGTAGGCCAGGATGTCATTTTTTCCTCTGTACAAATATTCAACACAACTCTGGGGTTTATTGTTATTTTCTGCTTACTTTCAACATTTTTCCCTTCAGTTTTATTATACTTTTATTGTTTTCTCCCTTTACTCTTACCTTCTTTCAAATCTTTTTTTTTATATGCTTTCTTCCTTCATACTCACAGTTCTACCTACAGAAGTAATGAACCAAAACAGTAAATATTACATTCCTTTTAAGGCTGCAGTGTCTGAAAATATCTATTTATTTTTCCTCCTGTAAGGCTTCAGAGCTCAGAATTTGTTTTTCAGGTTGCCCTGTCCTACAAATGTATGCTTACACCTTTAAAGTAGATTACTTTATAAAGTTCACCTGGCTCCTGTGGAACACAATTTTGAGAAAAGCTGATTGCATTGCAAAACTCATGAAATCTTATTCATGAGCAGAGCCACTGTGTGGAAGGTCCAAAGGTGAATGGAGGGATGTGAGAATAGTACATCACTGCATGGTAAACCAGGGAATGTAACGATAGGACCAGGTGGAATGATTTTAAACTGAAAAAAAGCAGATTTAGGTTAGGTATTGTGAAGAAAAGCATTATTGTGAGGGTGGTGAGGCACTGGAACACATTGCCAAGAGAAGTCATGCTTGTCCCATCCCTGGAAGTGTTCATGGCCAGGTTGGATGGGGCTTTGAGTAACCAGGTCTAAAGAAAGATGTCCCTGCCCATGGCAGGGGGTTAGAACAGGTGATCCTTAAGGTCCCTTCCAATCCAAATCACTCTGTGATTCTGTAATTCTATGAAAACAACAGTACTGCAGGTTTCTGTACTTAGTGAAATATTTGCAAGGATTGTGAGCTCAGACACAAGCTATAGGGAATTACAGAAGTCCAGACAGGAATTTGAATGACTGGATCACCACAGCCAAAAAAGCAACTGGTTTATGTGGTTTGGCTCTTTAATTAATCTCATTCTCTAGATGAGAAATTCTGGAGAAGTAAAAAGTTCAAAGGACCACTCAGACTGTGAACAGACCCCACCATAAAGATACATATTTGGTTTTTAAGGTGATGCAATATTTGCTAAGCTGTTTTTGTAATCTTTACCTGTTCTCTAAGACTACACGGAAAGGGCTAGGTTTATTTTGAAAATCAGTTCCTGCCTAATATCTACATTCTATAGAGGAAAGGTGGAAAATAAAACATTCATGGTATGAAATATTGTCTTTACTTTGGTCAGGAGAAAGTTATTTTTCAGCATGTCTATTGCTCTCCATAGTTTGGAATATGAGCAATTTTGACAGAGAGACTGTTATTATTAGCAGGTAATTTGAAAATAGTTTCTTGTAAACTATCTAGATTCTGATTTGTTTTAAGTCAGAGTAAAGAGTTTCTGCAACAGTTGAGTAGGAATTATTCCTGCTGTAAACTATAAACACATTAATTAGACAAATTTTATTGAGTAATCTATAAAGATCATAAATATACATACTTCAATGAAGGATTTATATGACCAATCTTTTCACAGACAGATTGCTGCAGGATCTTTTCTGTTCCTGTCAGGAAATATGTTTTGGTTCAGGAATTGATACAGAGCAAGAAAATAGGCAGTTTTATAGACCCAAATCATAATTTGCAGGTTTAAATTATAGAGCTCTGCAGAAATATCTAAACCCCACTTGTTTGTTTTACAAACGAGCAGACAAAAAAACCCACAGCTACAGATAATCAGTTCACTATTATGTCTGAGATTCTTCAAAGATGAATTAGGATGCAAGTCTCCTGTCCCACCACAAGACCCAAATATCTGTTATATGAATAAGAACCAGCTATTAAGCAAAATAAATAAACCAAAAAGTGCCAAAAACCCCAAACCAAACCAAACTCAAACTGGAGCATAAGTTCATTCCTCTGAACTCAACACAAGAGCTCAATATGTGCCCTATGAAATTCAGTTTCACAGTCCCTCAAAATGTGAACAAGGCCACCCTAAATTGACATAAGGGCTTGTATAGATTACAAAGCCTATAGAACTATTTAATTAAAACCTACCTAAAATATACAAAACTGTCACAAAGTTTGGAGACATCTGTTGGAGGATGCAATGAGCAGAGAACGTTGAGTCCTGATAGCAGAATATTTAAACAAGATGATTGAACGTACATTTGAATTCAATTCTTACAGATTGCATTTGCTCACAGCTATTTAGTGGGTCAGGGAAAGTGCACTCAGCAGCACCTCCACCCAGGCCATCTGCTGCAGGAACCTCTCTTTCCAAAATGCTTTCTGTCCCTCCCAAAGCAGGTGTGAGCAAGAGGGAAGGCGTTACCTGACATTCACTGAAGGTTTCCAGCTGAACTCATGAACACCTGAGCCTGATTCTGTTCTGTGCACCACAAGCAAAAGGGAATTGGTGTCTGGAGCTGGAACTGCAGTCCCTTGAGGTGGGACCCCAGCCAAATGCCACAGTTAGGAAAGGACCATGGTTTGTAAAGTGAAAGAATGTCCATGCAAAGCAGTGCAATTAATTAACATTTTTGATTGGTTTTATCTTCTTAAAATAAATAATGCTGAAAAGTCAATCAATCATTCATTTGAATAAATAAAAGTTTTCTAATGCATATTAAATTACATATATATTATGACACTGTAGTTAATTTAAAATTTATTAATTGTAGTGATTTTAAGTAGTTTGTTACATGAAATGAATTAAAAATACCAGAATACTTTCTTTTTTTTTTTTTTTTTTTTTTTTTTTTGTGGTTTAATATGTTCTGTGAAAGGCTGTATTAACAGCATGACTTCCAAGATTATATATAGTACAGCAATATTTAGCCAACATTGTATTAATTAACAGTGAACAAAAAATTGACAAATTCTGGACAGGCAATACTACTGTGAATAACAATTAGGAATCTGCCAAAAATTACAAGCAGAGGCAGCATAAAATGCTGAGGATTTTTCTGTTGCTTTCTTAAATCCACTGTGTGGGAGGGGAAAAACATAGAGGGACTTTCCAAACTGTGGAATTTGTATGGGGGAGTTTGTTTTGATTTAACACTCTATTAAATCTCAAATTTTTACAAGAGATACTTCTGAAAGATATTCAGAAACATATTTTTAATGAGCTATAATCTGTGTTAATTAACATAGTTTTAGGCAAAAAAAAAAAAAAATTAAAAATACAAATCCCTAAAGCTGTGCAATGAGCATCCAGTATTTTGCAGCTCAGGAGAAGGCAAATCAGCATTCTTATTGCAACTTAAAATATAATCATAAATTCCTGAAATGTTCCATGGCTTGAAAAGTGCTGTGGCAAATTTTTTTACCCATATCTAAATAATCAGCAAGATTATTTCATAAATTAGAATTCAAGCATTAGTTTGCAAAATGCATGCTGAAAAACTAGTAACCTAAACTATGATCAGTTTTACTTTATAATATGCTGATAAGGAAAATTTTAAAATTCATCTTTGAAGGTAGTTTACTGAAAATATCAAAAAATTTACATCTGTGAAGTGAATCATATCACAAAGTCTGTGGGATCAGAATAATACAAAATTTACTGGTAGCAGCAGTATAACAGTAAAAGGTAAAATTTCCATGTCATAATAGAATGCTCAGAGATAAAATAATCAGTTCTGAAACAGCCTGGCCTGCCTCTTTGTGTGTACATTATCACAAATTCTGAAATTTTCAAGCTGTTTTCCCAGAGATTATGCTAACTTTTAAAATAATTTTTATGTGTGTGAAATGTCTTTGGTATTTTTAAATCCTAGCTAATCTGCTCTATGCTGGAGCATGTCCTCTTCTTAGGAAGCAGGGACTCCTGAGCAGTTGACAAGTCCATGGGCTGATGATCAATTTGTGCTCTTTGAGGTGGCCCATTGTAAACAGAAATCAACTTTTAATATTTCTCTGGGAATCATATTTTTATTTGCTACTTGAAGTGCTCATAAGCCAGGATATGCTGCTACAGAAGGAAAGATTCTGATGCATGTATCTGGTGTAGTAGGATTCCTCCAACCTTGTTTTAGGCATTGGCAATAGAGTTTCCTAGGACCAAGCTTTAAATCTGGGTGAGTTGCAAGCCAGCTGAGAGATACCCTTACTTGTAAGGCATGATTTATCTGGTTTATTTTAGCTGTGTGTTCAGATGATTTAAATTTTAAATTCCAAGAGGTTTTCCTCCATTTTTTTTATTCCATTAGATTACTCTGTGATTTTTCTAACAAGTTAGTAACAAAGCAAGAAATATCATGTTTCCCATTTGATATCAAATCAAAATATTACAATATTATTTTTCTTTGCTGCTCCAGATTGCTTGCATAAGAACTAACAAATGAGGTTTTCATTGTTAAGAAAACCAGCCCTTGTTTAATCATATGCTCAAGAACCTGGTTTTGTTTTTTGTCTGGCTCTCCAGGAGTGCTGTGTTTGGTGTGTTGAAAGATAAGCGTGGAAAAAAAATCTTAAAGATTTATTTTGATGGGACAACAACATTTAACCTACATGCCATGAAATCAAGTTTTGTTTCCTTCAGACTGGAATATTTTTGAGTATTTGATCAGCTTCATCTCACTTGGTCTAGTTTTCTGCACACTAGAGACACACACATTTAAATTTCCTTTTTTCTTTTCTCTTTTAAGAAAATGAGAAACAGCAATGCAACACAAAGTAAAATTAAAGCCCTCAGTCAGTAAATAAGATATTATGAACTAAAGCTACATTATTAATGGAATAGAAGACACAGAAGGCAGGAATACAGCATAAGAGAATCCCCATAACTAACTGATTGCTTTGAGCTCTGAATATGACTTTCTCACACTTTAGGGCATCTATGTGTGTTCTCCAAATCTGTTCTCTCCAAAATGTTCAATTAACTCATATGAAAAAAACAACCTTAAACAACTGCAGATGTCAGCTTGCTTTGTTTTTCAGGATGTGTTTTGACAGCAATGTCTATTTTCTTAGTGGTTTGGATCTTCATGTGTTAAAGTTATCAATTGTGGGGGTAGAGATATTTAACTGTAAATTATGATATTTCCATTTAAGCCAGTAGAGCCAGGACAACTCAATTTATCTGAGGATTTCCAAAAGTTCATAAGGAGCTATTACAACAAATCTGAGGACTAAGTCCCTGAAGCATGTAATGAATAATCAACTCAAAATTTAAATCTCCAGGCAAATTAGTTATAAACAGTTTCATATTGATAGAAAAAAAGAAATGAATAGTCAAACACTGCAGAAACAAAATGAACACAATGAACCAGTAGAATAAAATGCAGAATTACTCACTGATTTCCTGTCAAACATGCAGTGAGTAACAGCACCAGAGGGACAGAATTTTTCCTTTGGTTTTCAGTACCAAATATCAACTACTTTACTCTAAACTTTCCCATTTTGCTTTGCAAAAGTGTAAAACTTCTGCTGTCAAAATTAACATGAAAGTCACAACAATGAAGCAGTTAAAACACTGCTGGGAATATATCAATCAGATGGAGCATTTAGAAAAACATTAAAATTATATTTTTTATATTCTCTCCAGGATATATTTTACAAGAAATTCTGTTTGTTGATAAAACCACTCCATCCATGGGACAAATTGAAGCCATATTTCTCTCAGAATGTAGTTTTGATCTCTGGAAATGGAGTCTTGTAAATAAAGAATAATTGAGAACTTGTCATTCTTCAAGAGTAGAAATTAAAGAGTTGAATTTTCCCTGACAGTGAAACCAAATATTAAAGTTATCTGAACCTAGCACAGCACCTTTGAGTATTAGTACCTTACTCATAAAAACCTCAAAACAACTATTTCCTATTTTCTAATAATATCACATGGAAAAGTTGTTATTTTGTTACTGAGAACAGAGTATTACTGCCCTCTTCTAAATCATGTTCCAGAAGCCCAGAGATTTTATTTATCCATCAATGAAAACTGATTACTCTCTGGATTAAAATATGTGAAATGTGCATCTGGTTATTCTGAAACACGAACCACCTACCACATCTTCTCATGATCAATGGCAATTATTTCTTATTCTATTGAAAAATCTTCCCCTACTATTGAGAAAGAAGGTGAATGAAAGGTTAGTAGTGGGATGATGGCAGGAAAAAAGCTCCAGAAGTCATTGCTGAAGACCTTCAAAGCTCCCTGGACAAAGACCTCAAAAAGTTCCCTGATCAAAAGACTTGAGGATTCAGGTAGATTTTTTTGTACTTTTCTTTTGAAGTACAATAGAGATTCTCTAAAATTCAGTCAACAGGCAGGAGAAAATGTTTGTACAACTTTCAGAACTAATATTCTCTTTTGAAGTTGGGTACTTCATCCCAAACCCAATGAATTACAAACCAAAATATGTGCCTCAATTTAAGCAGATATGTTAGCTTTAAGCCTTCAGAATTCATTTGTGTGTGCATGCTTAATACTAGCAGTTAAAATCAGCAGCATGATCCAGAATTTAGAATATTGGGCGTGAGTCCTTCTTTTTCACTAAAAAAATTTTTTTTAAGTGCCCATCAATACTTTTATCACTGAAAACTAGACAATCCAAGTGGAAGAAAAAAAAAAAAACTTTGTTTTTACAAAGCTCTCTTTTCTGTTTATATATGTTTTCTTCACAAGTTAAGCAAAACTAAAAAATTCCAAATCTAGGAGGCAAATATTTTCCATTTATTCTTTCAAAGTGCCAGGAAAATTAAATTACTTGTCTTAATGTATTGGGTATGTGTGGCAAAGTTTTTGCAATGAGGGACTAGAAGAGTGACTTCTGAGGGGCTGCAGAAGCTTTTCCTTGTCCAACAGGAGTGGATGCCAGCCAGACCCAAGAGAGAGGGGCCCATCAGTGATGGTGAGTCTCTGGGACAATGCATTTAGGAAGGGGAAAGAGGTTACTGCAGAGGAACAGCTGGAGACAAAGACAGAAGTGAGAATGTATGAGTGAAGAGCCCTGCAGACCAAGGTGAAGAAGGCAGAGGAGATGCTCAGATGTTGGGACAGGGATTCCCTGCAGCCCATGGTGAGGCAGCTGTGGCTCTGCAGCCCATGGATGCCCAGGCTGGAGCAGAGCTCCTCCTGCAGCTCTGGAGAGCCCTGTGCCCTAACCAAGTTAGGTTAATGGTAGGACTCAGAGATCTTGTCTTTTCCAACCTAAACTATTCTATGGTACAGACCCAGTTGTGTGGTAGGTGTGATTTAGAAATCATAGCAATCAGGAGTACTCCAGTAATAGTAATACATTTATTAAACACTATGTATAAAACTGTGCATTCCAAATAGCACTCTGATATGTCACTTGAGATATCTGAAGACATAGTAGGGAGGACATTCTCTCATTTCAACAAGAACCACTTCCAAGTTCTAGTCAGCAAGAAAAACAGAGAATTTACCTTTCTTACCATAAATTGAAGTACTCCACTTGTTAAAACAAATGGACTAAAGGCAAATTATTTAGCTGGAATAACTAAGTCCCACTAAATAAGAAAATAGAGAATTTTTTTTTTTTTTTTTTTTTTTTTTTTTTTTTTTTTTTTTTTTTTTTTTTTTGTAAAATATACCACGTACACACATTGACATTTTTGGTACCTAAAAGATGTCAACCTCTTCTATTCCTTGAATTCTAAAAAATGCATGGGGAAGAGGAATTGGTGTGGTGGCATTTAGTGAACTTCTCAGCCATAAAACCTGAGTCTGGCCACATTACAAACTTAGACATTTATCTACAGTTGTCAGTCACAAATCCAGTGTAATTGTTCAGACAGTATAAAGGGGATTTATATGTCAGTAGCCCTGAAGTCTCTATTGCACTATATTGTGAAAGTTCATTAAAGAATCATTTTGTACACCTTCCTATCTGTCATTTCTTTTAGGTTATTACTGTAAGAAGCTGTTCACCCAAAAGAAATAACGCTCATGTGAGCAGATTTTTCTATTTGTAGAGTGCAGCAGCCCAATGAATTTCTCCTTCAGAAAGGGACTTATCTGGGATATTAAGAGAAGGCATACAAAAAACTTTTGTATGGATTCATCTCGCAAAAGAGAACAAATGTATCCCCACCTTTGCAGCCATAAAGTCACTTCTGGGTTTGGTAAAAATTTGTATCAAATTTAGCATGATGATAATTCTGTAGGAATCTGGCACCTGTTGCATTATTCTGGAAAGGATCACTACTCAAACTACCTAAAAATAGCCAAATATGACCTTCTATTTGACACCACATCCCCAGCATGGTCATTGATTCAAAGCAAACAACAAAATTTGTATTTTCTTTACGACATGTAAGGTCAGAAAAACTCAATAATAAGATTCTGAGGAGGAATTCTTTCTCAATATCACATTTTAGTGTTTTTGGAAGAGTCTCTATACAAAATAATGTTCTTTTTTTCTTATTACAGGAAATCAAAAGCTGGAACTACTAAGCTCTGGTCCAATAACAACAACTACTATTTTCAGAAATTTATGTTACAGTACAAGTAATAAATATAAAGAATTGAGAAACTTTAGGTGTTCTGAGCTTTGAAAGGATTCAGTGAATTATTTTCTGGTAATGGTACAGGATACTTGTTTTTTCTTGGAGCTTTTGAAGTGTTCAGACTCTAAACAGGTTAATGTTAAGTCAGAATACAACCTGAATCCTGTCTAAAACACATTCTACCAGCCAGAATAACATCAGTTTAAAACAATTTTAGTCAGTTAGTAAAGAAAAGCAAGTTTATTTCACTTACCAAAGCCAGTGTGATTTTTCTTAGATTTATTTTTCTCTTTTAGTAATGCTTTAATAAATCAAGTTGTTGGTTTTTTTTTAATTCCTAAAAATATATGCACAAAAAATCACTTGAATACCTCCTTCTTTGCTAGAAGAGAGTCAAGATTTTAGGGAGAGATTTTTAAATCTGCTTTGAGATTTTGAGGGTGTCATCAGTAACTTCAGAAATGTGTGATCTTCAGAGCATATTAAAGTTGTTTTGTCAGCAGTGCACTCCCACAGAAATTTTTCAGGTGAGAAGAAAAGGGGAAAATAAAAAAGAAAGTGACAGACACATAGATTTAATATGCAATATGATTTGGGGCAAGAAACTGAGAAGCAGGAAAATATGATAAATTTCACTGGTGAAATCAATTTGTGTGACCTAAAGCTTCAGGAGAGTGAGAAAGGACAGAGCAAGGAAGAGGGTCAGAAAGGCAGTGGAAATGAAATCATAGTCAGTGTTTAAGGGGATAAGAAGCTGGGAAGTTTCCACAGGAGCACAGTAACAACTGCCTGGTAAAGAAGCTCAAGGATCCCTTCCAGCCTTCCTCCTGACCTTCCTCCTGTGATGGCTCATTGTGGGGCTGCAGTGGGAAAATAAAATGTTCATGAGGATGGGTGCTATCACATATTCTCCCTGGCAACAAGAACAAGCACAGTGTTTGACTCACATTATCACTGTCATCTTAAACTGATTTCTGGCTAAATGATGCAATGCACTGAACTGTGCTGAGAAGTATTGCAGAAGGCAAGAAATGACTGGAATAAAGAAGGGGAGAGAAAATGGAGGAAAAGAATAAAAACAGGTTAGAAAGGAGGAAAAATATAGTTCTGCTGCCTAGAAAACTGAACTAGAAAAGGACATTTAGAGAAAAAAGGCTTTCCTAAAATGTGCAGTGTACGTCTCCATATTACAAAGTTTTTTTGTCTTACTTATTTAGAACACCAGAGCATTCTATTGAAAAGTGCTATAAAAATCATAAATTCCTATGCAGTTTTCTGCCTCACAAAAGCTTCCACTGAACAATAATCATAAAGCTGGTGTAAAACAAGAAATTACACCTTTGTCCACAGAAGGAACATAGACAAAAGAGAAAGAAAAGCCCAAAAGATGTTTCACTGAGGTAGGATCTTGAGAGGAAAACAATTTATGGCTGAAATGAAATAAATATTGTTGTCATGGTGAGAAAGAAAGAGGTAAACACAAGTCCATGTTTTTCCATATGGACTCTGAATGATGGCAATAAAAATTTGGCTGAGCCCATAACACTTCAGCATGTCCCCTATGATATCTCAAATATTTTTATTCTTTTCCTTTAATTTTTCAGCAGCACTTTTAGTGTATTTCTTTGGAGGCAAATGTGTAAAATTATTAATAATAGGCAGGATTTTCTTCCTACGGAAATTCCTTATATATAACCTATATAATATTTTCTGATTCCTCATTTTCCTCCATCATATTTACCTAGTCCCTCTTTGTACCACTCAGTGTCCTTGTGCTCTCTCATTACTATTAAAACTATTATTTAAGTATCTTCATACATAAATCCTTTCTGCCCTTCATCCTTCAGGTGTACTCATCAAATATCTCCTACAAAATTCATATTTTCTCACACTGTGTTATGTAAGTTCAATGTGAAGCCATCATCTGGGAAAAAGAGAGGTTTCTGCCTGTTCTGAAAAGCACATATTCTGAGTATGCCAGGATAAATGTAACACATTATCATTAGATAAACAGAGAAGGGAAATCCTAACTTTTCATTGCCATGTTATTAAGATGGTCCAGCATAATCCAAAGAAGTGCAAATTCACACTCTAAGGTCAACAATCACATTCTTCTTCCACTGCCATCCTTAGGATAGCTCCTCTTACAGGTTAAAGAACACCAAAACATATTTTGTGGGATGTATAAATACATCTCCTTACTCTGCAGGAAGAGGATAGGACAGGTTGCACTGTAACAACTTTTTGAATGTACTAATGGTGTGAGAAGAGAGGAAACATCAATGTTAAGCAGTAGTTTGGGACAAGACTTGTTGTTTGGTTTTGGGTTTTTTTAAGAGGTGAATGTATCAAGCCAGCTCTTTTATTTATTTTTTTTTAATTGAAATATTTATGTTATGTTCAAGCTATAACCTTGATTCCTAAGTTTCTGGTCTCAGTTGTAAAGGAAATCAGTGCAAGAAAAGATATCACTGGATGTCTGGTATGAACTCATCTCTTGTCTCAGACTTTCAGAGCAGACCTGGGCACCTAGTGCTGCACCTGATTCCATTATGTTGTGTGTTGTAGAAACAGAGATCAGTTGTCCCAGTCTGAATAAGTTGAGCTGTCATGGGAAAGCTCTTTGGGGCACTACATCTTTTTCAGGATTTTCTTGCAGAGCAGTGGGTTTTCTGTGTCCCCATCTTTCAATCTATGTCCCTAGCACTTAATTTACCCAGCCTTGGGTAAGAAGAAAGACATTATTTTTGAGGTATGCATTTTCAGGATTGTATCCTATTTGCAGAGGACTCAAATTAAAAAGAAAAGCATCATCTTATTCAAAATTTCTCTCTGTTGCTCTTCCATTTTCGACCTCGGGCAGTTGACAAGCTGTCATTACCTAGCAAAATTCACTCCAAAATGAGAGTGATGGATGGAACACAGCTATGACAGAACATAGCTCACTGTGCAGCAAAACCTGGCTGATAAACTAGGTAAGAGCTCTGGCAGCAAGTCTAAACAGAGCTGCAAGCCATCCTAGCAAGTTCTGGGGACTGTGACACGGCTCTGCTTTATCTGTCACAGCCTCAGGGCTCCCAGCCCTGCTCAGAATCTCAGCTGCCCTCTGTGCTGTCAGCTGCTGCTGCCTCACTGATTCCTGCCTCACCTGAGTGCTCCTCTCCTCCAGCCAGGCACATGACATTTTGAGATTGTGGGAATTCATGTCTCAGAGTGGAAAATTTAAGTGGCTCTCAAGCACACTCAAATATCAAAAGCTGACATTAGAGTCCATGAGTAGAACAATGAGTAAAATTGCACTGGGCAATGGAAACTTACAATCTCATTTAATGCCTGGAATTTTTTATGTTGTGACAGCACATAAACTATGTTGGCATCGTTTTTTTCTTTTCCTAAGCTAGATGTTAGAAAGAGAGAAAGTACAAAGAAATTAAAACTAGTGCAGAGACAAAAAAAAAGTTTTATAAATCTAAAATACAGCTGGTTTTGAGTCCAACCTCTGTTTTCATGTGCTTTGAATTCATCAGCTTTCCTTGCCTCTATAGTGTCCTTCTGAAAGCATAATTTCCTAGAGAATTTGTTCCTCTTTAAAGGTCAGACAGCTGGGTTGCTATCACACAAAGAACATTTGCAGAATAAGCTCTCACATGAATACATTCAAATGCCTTGTACATGTGTAGTCAGTTCTTTCTCACACAGAGGTCAAAGTAAAGCAAGGTTTCATGAAAAGAGAATCATTTTATGGAAATATCATTTATATTAGATTCTATACAATTATAATTTATATAATACTCCCTCCTGTGATACTGGTTCCCACCTGGAGCACTGCACCAGCTGTGGGGTCCCCCAGCACAGGAAGGACAGGGACCTGTTGGGGTGATCCTCCAGAGGAAGGCCATCAAGATGATGAGAGAGGTGGAGCACCTTTCCCATGAGAAAACACTTCTGGAATTGGGATGGTTCAGCCCAGAGAGGAGAAGGCTCTGAGGAGACCTCACAGAACCTTTCCCATACCTAGAGGCAGCCTAAAAAGAGGCTGGAGAGGGACGTTTTATAAAAGCATGGAAGGACAAGAGAAATGGCTTTAAACTGAAAGAGAGTGGGTTTAGATTAGATATTAGGAAGAAATTCTTTACTGTGAGGGGGGTGAGGCACTGGAACAGGTTATCCAGAGAAGCTGTGGAGCCCCATCCCTGGCTGTGTTCGTGGCCAGGCTGGATGGGGCTGTGAGCAACCTGATCTAGTGGAAGGTGTCCCTGCCTCTGGCAGGGGCTTGGAAGGGGATGATTTTAAAGGTCCAGTCAACCCATGCCATTCTATGATAATTATATATACACACTGGCATTAGAAACCAGAAACAAGTTTCAGTTTTTGAATGATCACTACCAAAGCTAACAGCAAATTTAGAAAATGTTAGGAAGAGGAACAGAGGACAACATATCCCAATACTGATTTCACACAAGAGAAGAAGTGATGAGCCTCAGTGGGGAATAGCAGGAAAATGATCTACAGGAGGAGGAGAAGTAGTTCTTAAGAAGTAGAGCAACCAAGTTATAAAGCAGAAAGGAGCTGGCCTGCTAGGAATGTGCTGCTGGAAGCCTCAAGAGAAAGACAGATAAGAGAGAGATAAATATGATACATGTCAGTGGGGTATGAAAGTTCATACATGAACATGTGAGCTGTTCATGCACACTTCTATTTAGCAGCTTTCTGTCTTCATCAAAACAGTGTACAAAATTGTAACAATTATTTTAGAAATATATCTGTCTGCTTAAAAACAGACGTAGCAACAAGGATAATAAAACTCCACTTTGTCTTGAAAATACATACCTAGGAATTTCTCTTGCACCCATCCAATAAACTAGTCTATAAAAACAAAAATGCTTATCACAGGGTGGTTTTTATTACCTTTGTAACAATTAGAAATAGAGCTGATAGCAAACTAATGTGCATACTTAGTAGGATATAATAAAAAGGATAATAATATAAAGGATAAAGACCTGAAAAAAGCATGAGAAAGTGTGGATTTATTCCCAGCCTTAGGGAAAAGTTTTCCTTCTAAACAATAAAAACCTCATTTACAGAGAAAATACTGCTTCCAATATGCTTTATTCGAGCATATTCCCATTTCATGGTAAATAAATAATGCAAAATATAAATAGGAGTATTCCTATTGGTCGTTGAAGCTGATTAATTTTTCTACCTTTTGCAGACATCAAGGCCATTAGTCTGCAGCAACTGCATCTGCTCTCAAAACTTGGGGGCTGGGGGTGGAGTCCCATACCTGCAGTGCTGAGTTCTGAGTAAATTAAACCCTTTCTGGCATCATCAAAATAACATTTTATGCTTTGTACATTTCCAGTCCTGCTGAAAAACTGTTGTTCCTGACTTAAAGCCAAATATGAACTTTTTTTTTATTTTTAACAGCTGGATACCCTTGTGACTAACCACTCAGGAGTGCTATTATTGTGTTCAGTGCCAAACTTCTACAACATGCAGATAGAAGTGTTTTTTATTTCCTTCAGTTTTTGCTAAACTGGATGCATTCCACTCTACTGACTGAGGCCTTTTCAAGTGGTAATTTCTTTAACAGCAAAGAAAAATCAATTCAAATTAAGATAGAACTGTGAAATCAAACTTTCTCATCATGTACTGCAAGCAATAAATCATTAAAAAGTTAATAACCCTAAATGGCATGGTATTTGGTGATCACCACAGTGGCATTATATTTAAAAATGTGATAGCATAATCTGTACTCACAGTGCAGGCTTTCATGTTTTTCTTAGCCTAACTTTGGAACACCTGAGATGTCTCCAGCACCTGCCTGACTGCCTACCTGCATTCCTGGGCTTTAGGCAGACCTCTGTTGGAGCAGGCTTAATCCACTTTAAAAACAGATCACAGGAAGAAAAGATAGAAGGTGTAAAGTCTCTCATATAAGTTAAGTTGTTCTACTGCTACTTCATGACCAAGTGTGCTACAACATGTATAGTGAGGAAAGAAATGGATAACAACCTGCAACATGAAATTATTTGCAGGGCTGAATATAAATTTTAAATGAATCACCACAGCAACTAAATTTAAAGGACATGAAATCCACAGATTTTAAATAACCCTTCTGTGACATCCAAACAAGTATTGGATTTTCTGGAACATGAGTCAGGAAAGGTCTCCAAGTGCAGCTATCAAGCATAAACATGAAGTTCTTCCTAACTATCACACACAGAGGTCATAGTGAAAGGTGAGCAAGGATGGCCCTCTTATCTTTTTGAGAAAAAGTTCCTGTGTCTTTTTGAGGTGGGAAAATTTGCTGAAGTGAAAAAGACAAGCTGCACAGAATACAGAAAGATTCAACACTGTCGTGCTTCTGTTACACCTCTGTTACAAGGTCCTTTGTGACCTGGACATTTCTCTGAAATAAACCAAGCAGTATGTTTATGTATATGACTTTTCCATGGGGTCAAAAATGAGTCTTCAGATTTGGAAGTGAAAGAAAGATTTCTGGAGATAGAATGAGCATACAGTCGTGTTCAGTAAAGAAAGGCATCTTTGCTTATTGCTTCTATGCTTATATTATATGAATATAACTAAAAAGAGCAAGCTTAGGTGTTGTTGTGGGTTGACCCTCGTTGCACTCCAGGTGCCCACAAAAGCTGCTCTGTCCATTTCCTCAGCAGGAAAGGGAAGAGAAAATGTAGCAAAAGGCTCATGGTTATGATAAAGTCAGGGAGTTACCATCACTCACCAATTACCCTCATGGGCAAAACATACTCAGCTTGGGAAAGTTAGCTTAATTTACTACAACCAAATCAAAGTAGGGAGATGATAAATAAAACTAAACCTTAGAACACCTTCCAACCACCCTTTTTCCCACTGAAAACAGTCCCCATGAATTTCTGCAGTGTAAGCCATACCATGGGCTGCAGTTCTTCACCCACTACTCCAGCACTGGCCCCTTCCACAGGGTGCAGTCCTTCAGGAATCAGCTGCTCCTGCTTGGGTCCTCACAGGGTCACAAATTGTGCCAGCAAACTTGACACAGCATGGGCTTCTCCCTCCACAGATCCACAGGTCCTGCCAGAAGTCTGCTCCAGCACACGCTTTCCATGGGGTTGCAAACTCCTCTGGGCATCCATTTGCTCTGCCATGGGGCTGTCCATGGGCTGCAGGAGGATCTCTGCTCCAATGTCAACTTCCATGGGCTGCAGAGGCACAAAAATGGGCTGCACAATGGGCTGCACAATGGGCTGCAGGGTTTCAGCATCAGGAGCAACTCCTCTCCTCTCCTCTCCTCTCCTCTCCTCTCCTCTCCTCTCCTCTCCTCTCCTCTCCTCTCCTCTCCTCTCCTCTCCTCTCCTCTCCTCTCCTCTCCTCTCCTCTCCTCTCCTCTCCTCTCCTCTCCTCTCCTCTCCTCTCCTCTCCTCTCCTCTCCTCTCCTCTCCTCTCCTCTCCTCTCCTCTCCTCTCCTCTCCTCTCCTCTCCTCTCCTCTCCTCTCCTCTCCTCTCCTCTCCTCTCCTCTCCTCTCCTCTCCTCTCCTTCAAACCAAATATTTCTGATAAGCATCTTGCACAGTATAACTCCATAGTATAGACCTCACAAACCTTTCACATGAGTTTATAATGTTTAAAGGCATCAATACTTTTAAAATAATATTTTTATTTTTACTTAGTTTAAAAACAATACAGATGAATGGAATGTTTTAAAGTAAAATGCTTAAAGGTTTTGTTTTGAGAAATTCAGGGTTGTCATTAATCTGTATTGCTAGCAAGAATGACTGGTATATGATCAAAATTACTGATATGCCATTTCATATTTTTGAAGGGAAAAAATGAGGATTTTCCTAGAATTTTAGTGGGGACCTTAATTCTTTAATATCTCATAAAAGGCTATACTGAAGTATGTGAATTTGATGGAACTTAAGCTGAGTCCATTGGCAGGTCCAAAGGAAAATTATTCATGAAAATAGAGCTTTCTAGGTAATCTGGAAGCTTTCAAGGCCATATTTGTCATGTCCACGAATTTAAAATTTCTAAATACCAGATTTATTCTGCTGAGAGATTAATAGACTTCTAATGTGAAGAAAGATTATGTATTTCATAGCCTTTTCAATGTTACTGCAGCTATTTGGAGTCACTTAGGATTTTGTACACTAGAACAATCTCCTTGAAGATTAGTAAATGGCATACCAGAGATATACTCAAGGGCTCCACTCCAGGTCAAGTGATTCTAATGATTATCACCCTGATGAAAAAAATGGCATGGATATTGCCACCATGGAACTATGTACTGATTTCAAGATATGCAAGAAACTAGAAAGTTTAGATTATTTTGCTATAGAAACATTTCACTAAAGAGTCATATGGTTCAAAGATTGCATCTTTGACTTTCTTTCAGCAGGGGTAGAGTTAATTTTCTTCACAGTGGCTGGTATGAGGCTATGTTTTGGATTCATGCTGAACACAGAGTGGATGATATAGAATGTTTTTGTTGTTGCTGGGCAGGGCTGACAGAGCCAAGGCTTTTTCAGCTTCTTCAGCTTTTTCAGCTTTTTCTATTGCCACACCCACAAGGAGGCTGGGGATGCAAGGGAGACTGGGAGGAGACACAGCCAGTGACCCCGATTAACTAGAGGGATATTCCAGATCATCTGACATCATGCTCAGTATATATATTGGGAGGAAGAAGAAGGAAGAGGGAACATTTGGAGTGATGGAGTTTATCTTCCCAGACACTGTTACACAGGAGGGGCCCTGCTCTCCTGGAGATGAATGAACACCTTCCTGCCCATGGGAGGCACTGAATTCTTTGTTTTGCTTTAATTGTGTGTGCGTGGCTTCTGCTTTCCCTATTAAACTGTCTATACTTCAATCCACGAGTTTTCCTGCTTTTACCTTTCCATTTCTCTCCCCAGTCTCTCTGGTGGGGAAGTGAGCTGCATGGGGCTCAGCTGCTGGCTTGAGGTTAAACCACAAGAGTCCTTTTTGGCACCCAACATGATGCTCACAGGGCTGAAGGTTCTGACAGATTCGATTGGGATAGATTAGTTTGAATTTACAGCTGTTAGTGTTTAGCTAGCAATGAGCAGGCTCCTGTCCTTGCCATGGGACTCACTTTCCTTACTGTATATTAGAGCCAAGAGATTGTCAGTGGCCACGTTCAGCTTTTGCTGCTTGCTGCAGTGCTGGTGATACTGAATTGTGCCTGGGGATGATCTGATAGCAGCCATGGCAATGTTCCTGGGCTGGCAGGGACCAGGGGGCAGGAGGGAATGTGACATGTGAGAGGGTCCAGGCTGGACTGAGATCCACCTGAAGGCTGTGCAGGGCCCCACAGCAGAGCAGGTGGAAGCCTGAAGGAGGATGGAACCTGTGGTCCTGTGAGAAGCCTGGGCTGGAGCAGGATGGCTGGCAGGCCCTGTGACACCACAGGGAGCAGCCTGTGGAGAATGCTGTCCCATGGGAGGGACCCACGCTGGAGAAGTCCCGGGAGGGCTGTCTCCTGTGGGTGGGACCCACAGGGAGCAGGGAAGCACAGATTCCCTTGAGCCTGTGGTGCAGAGCAGGGTGAAGCAGCTGTCCCTCCTCAGCCCAGGAGGACTAGGATGAGGATTATGTCAGTGGTGGGCTCTAGCAGGAGCCCCTTGCTGTTAGTCAGGCTGGGAACAAGGGGAGAAGTTCATTCCAGTGTTAACCAGATAACCTGGCCCAAAACGACCGGGGTGGAGATTGCAATGGAGGGGCCTTTAAATTAAATAAACCATGAGTTTTGTGTTACAGGAATTACTACAGCATGTGTACTCTAATGCACTTAGATATCCAATTCCAAAAGCAGTTGTAGTTTTTAATTCCAAAATATTTGAACTGTCCTGGGAGACAGGATTGGGAGTCAGGACTATCCTACATGAAGTGAATTACCACTGCAGAGGGAAGTCTGCTGTGCTGTTCTACACCACAGACCTGCACTGTTTTAACCTTTACTGTGCTGACAAGGTGCTGTCTTGCTCTCAGTAAACATGATAACTTGCATTCCAGAGATGCTGGTGAGTGCCTTAGGCAGAAGCTCTCTGGAAACAACGGAAAGGAAACATCTAAATTAGATGTGAATTCTCAGATGCATTGCTGAGCTGTCGCAGGATTATTGGTGTGGGCAAGGAGAAGAAAAACAAATAAATAATATTTTGTGACTGGACCCAGATTTGTTTCCAGTGCTTTGGGTGTTAATATTGCATAACAAAGTCTTTTATTCTCTCTGGGAAATTTTAAAGTATTTTTTCTGATGCTTCACTGAGTAAAACTGTTTTACCATTGAATCAACAATCCAAAGCTTTTGTCTAGCTCAGAGGTTCAGACACAGAAATCTAAAAAAATATTTTTACCATAGAATGACAATGAAAGAAAATGCAGTCCAGAAGACAGCTTTAAATTACAGAAATACTGTATTTGCTGCAGCAAAAATATATAGTAGCTCAGGAAGGAGAGGAGGGAGGAAATTTTCCAGTTGCAATTTGTGCATTACACAAAGGTATATTTTAATTCTGTGTAATTTTGTATTAAGGGGAGGGAATTAAAATCTGCTTTTATCCAAAGTAATACTATGCTGTGTATGAAAATATAGCCTGAAGGTCAGATAATGCTAAATGAGGATCAGTCTTCTCCTGCAGTGTCAGTACAGAAAGGTAACTAGCTTTGATCTTCCAATTATTTACTCAAACTGCCAAGGGTTTTTTTGCTCCCTGAAGATGGAGCAGGTTTCAGTTACATTCATGTCAGGGGCCAAGGCTGAGCCTTAACCCCAGATGGGGATTGAACTCCCAACCTTCCAGTGCAAGGATATGTTTGGCTCCAGGTCACTCGCTCAAACCTTGTGTCATGTACAAAGTTTCATGCACCAGATTAAATTTATCTATCCATCTAGTTTATGCTCCTCAGTCAAGCCCACTCAAACTGTAAGATCCAATCCACCTGAAGCCATTTTCACTTTTACATGACACTTCTTCCTCAAGAGGTATTTTGACTGCTGTATTTTTAGACAAAACATCTGATGAAGATGAAATAAAACTATTATTTCTAAAATATTGATGATTTTGGACATTATAAGACTATAAGGGATGAAGAACATCAGTTATCATATGCTCTTCATAAGAGATGTGTAATCTGTTTGGGTTTAAACATGTTTAAAAAGAGCCCTCAGTTTAATTTCCTGTTCATCATTCTGAATTTATTTCCTGACTGGTCCACCTTAAAAATTAGTTATGCAAATCACTTGCTCACTCATGTACCTCCTGCTGCAATCTCTGGTCAAATGCCATTTGTAATTCCAAGCCTTTCTGTATCCCAACTACCTCATACTATTCAGGCCTTGCCTGCAATTCCCATACCAAAGTATCTTCTGGAGGCTTCCAATTTAGTCTACATCCTCAAATTCAAGTTTCATAGAACCTCTCCACAAAGTCCTACTGTGTTTTTAAACAATCCAAGTGTCAGTGCTCGTGCCAGTGAATGAAATCTTGCATTTGCCAGAATCCAGAAGAGGAGAGTTTTGCCCTTGAGGACATTGCAGCAAGATCAGCAGGAGCTCACCCAGGCTCTGAAGGGATATGGGATGAGCTGTGCATAGCTGAAATGTGCAATGCACTGCCACACTCAGCAGTGATGGGAACTTTGCTCAGATCTGTTCAGGAAAGGGAATTAAGTTTGGGGAGAAAATAAAGTGAAGATACTTAAATAACTGTGATCAAGTTGACAAATTATATCTGTAAGTATGGATTTCATGGAGCTAATCAGATAAAATGGTTATCATTTAACCCTTATAATTTTCTATAAAAAAGTCTTGAAAAGCAGAATTTTGCATTTTTATAAACTATGAGCTACATTCGGCTATATATCTAATTGTTTAATTTATGTAATATAAGGTAAGGTTTTTCATAATGAGAGAACAAAATATAACCTTATATAGCCTTAAATTTCCCATGAGCAAGTTGCATTTTTAAGGAAAAATAAATAGATTAAATCCTTTGATCAGTGAAGGGTTTTCTTATGCTCAGGAACAGCATTAAGTTACAGTTCAAGCTCTTACTTTCATGTGGGAGATATGAATGCGAAGAAAAATTGTACTGATCCTTTTTATTAAAAGGAACTATTCATCTAAGCACTGTGTTGCAGTGTCTGAGGGCTGTAAAGAGTAACATTCTTCCCTGTTCAGCTGTAAGTCACAAGCAATGAGGAAAACCTCCAAAGATACACAAAAGATGTTGGTCAGACTGAGAAGGATCATTATACCAACCCATACTTGGTTCCACTGGCAAAACAGAACACTGGCCAAGTCCCACAGATGCCAAGAACTGAGAAAGAAGGCTTTGATGCACAGTCTACTTTTATGATTTTAATTTGTATTTATTTAGGAAATGTATTACAGTCAGCTATGTAGAACACTTTCACAATACTCTATTTCATTAGAGCTATGTTCTGAAGCTGATGCAATCTGGGCATGAGCTAAAAAGACCATGAAATAAATAATTCGATCAGTAGAGTAAAAATGCAAAATGTGCTTATTCAGTGGTTTCTTAAAAGGACAAACAAACCATATTTTGGTTGGAAGCAGTGTGTAAATTTCAGTTCTTATTAAAAGAATTTTTTTGATCTTTTTAATCTTTAAGAAACAGTAGAATGGAATACTTTCATAGTTCCATCCATGTGGACTATACAAATTCATATTTAGAGCAGATAATTCTTGGGATATTGCAGGAAATGCTTGGCATGTATTCACACACTCAGAATAGATATCTGAATACTTTAATACCAAAGCAGGTGAGCAATTTTCAAGCTATTTAAATGTAGCTGGCAACCATCAAAGAGAAGAGAGCAAGATTTTTTTGGTACATACTGTGGGAATGACATAATGGCACAATCACTGGCACATGATGTAAAAACTTCTCTGCATTTGAGACCAGACTCCAAATGGCAGCTATATATATATCTGTACCATTAGTACCATTCTGCATCACTCCACAGTACTTGGGGATTTCCTACAGTGTTTTCAGACATTAACAAATTCATCACAGAGAGGCAGAACTGCTTCAGAGCTTCAGACAAACATAAATAATATCTGATAAACATCCCTTTGAAAATATCTGTGAATGTGCCATTTCCCCCTAAAAAGGATAGTGCTTTTGGAACTCAGTTAAACATCTGAGCTAGTCCCTTCACAAGACTAGACTTCTTCACAACTGATGGAGAAAAACAATTCACCTAATTTGTGCCCCTTAAAAAAAAAAACAAACAAGCCTTCAAAAAAGCATTGAGTCAGATACATTCTCTCCTGAGAGCTTTCTTCAGTGGAAGCTTTCTTTGATGACTGATTCAAATTTAGAGCCAGGTTAAGGTGAGATAAATGTTACCTTATGTGTGAAAACCACCAGATCCAAGCTCAGTGATCAAGATTTATGGCTGTAATGTAAATCTATTCTTCTGCAGAAATTTTCTGAGAAGGATCAGACAAACTTTTCATTAAATCAGACCTGATACCAAGGATATAAATCAGCTGGGTCTTTAGTTGTTATGAAAAACTGACTTTTAGAACACAGTTCCACTGTCTGTGTTTCTGATAGTCTAAATCAGCTTTTTCTTTGAAGAAAATCTTTATTCCAGTTGTTCTCAGTCTGGGACTATTTTGGATAGTTCTAAATTTTTCTAGTCCTCTGAATCTCTCACTGGCAGTGCTAGAAGCAGTGTTATGGACAGAGAGTATGAAGCTCCTAAGAAGACAAATAATTTTATTTTTTGTTTCAGCCACAAGTAAGAAAAGCATATACAGAGGCATTTCTATTAAACTTTGGTGGTTCATTAATTTTGTCTTCCTGGTGATCATGTTAGCAGAATGACAAACATCTTTGGCAGAAATGTTTCTGGGTGATATCAACCAAAATTAGTAAATTCTTTGAGAGTTTCACCTCATGGACAATACAAATAAATGTTATCTAAAAAGATAAATTGAGTAATGGTTACTTTGCAATGCTGCTATGCAAAACAATAAGGGCACTTTCTGTCTTTTTGGGGGCTGGCAATACACAGGCATTAGTGGCTGTGGTTACCTCATTGGATTTCACAGTCAAGGGCATATTAAAATGTGTAGCTAGCAGCAGATCCAGTTCTCCAGAAGAATATGAAGACCTCACCTTTTGACAGAGCTCAAGTTCACTTGACAAGCTGTCCCTGAACAACAGTATAAGCCACAGGCCAGTCAGGACAGATTTCTTAAGGGAAGTGGTTTACCATAATAACTTGATAGCAGTGTCACATCAGAAATATTTGGAAAATGCAACATTAACCAAGAATGTAATTCTGAGATGTCAAAAACTGTTTTGCCTAAGGATAATTCAAACACCACAGTTGAAACAAGAAAGTGAAAGAAAAACTTAGCAGGACTGCTGTCTCATATGAGAGTATGGTGGGGTTTTCCCATTGGTTTTAAAATAAAATGACATGAGGAATAAATCTCCAATTTATCCTAACCTTGATCCAAAGTCTGTTGAAAGCAGAGGGAAGACTGCTGTTATTGTCATGGGTGTGACCCTGAGATTAGGGATCAGGACCTGTAGATCTCTGCTTCTGTTTGGGAAATCTCCCCCTTCCCATTGCCTGTGTACCAGCTCCTGAAGAATAAAGGAAAGAGAAAAAATGTAAAGAGCTGGCTGTCATGGCATGCCACAAGGATTGACAGTGATCTGGTTTTCTTCCCAGGGTCAGATAGCAGATCTCAAATCCTGGAAAAACTAAACTACTCTGCTCTTTGTTTGCTTTTCCTGATAAACACTCTAGCAGTATCTAGATGATCTCATCACATGATAACAAGTTCAGCTCTCCAGATTATCTGGGACCCTGTGTGTATTACATTACTTACAGTATTTACATAGGGTGTTCTTCCCTGACCACAAAAATCATAAAGCATTATTACCATTGAACAGATAGCCAGGGAACAGTAATATAACTCGAAAGAAAGAAATATCCCCATAAAGTTCTGATTCTCATTTCAGTGGCCCATAGCTGGGCCACAGAGTCTTATATAATGCAATTCTAAAACTACAGCCCTGGGGAAAAACCTGGCTGCCCAGGTCTTGCACCAGTCAGGGCTGAAATCCTCTGAGGACAGAGACAGTGCAGCCTCTCAGGGTGACCTTCTGCATTGCCTCACTCTCCATGGGATCACTGAAGAAAAGATTCTCTTTATGCCCAGCCTGAACCTCTGACAATCTGTATTTGTTTTCTCTCACCCTCCCACCCCACACCACCCCCAGCTCCATCTCAATGACCCCTTGCAGATAAGCAGGGACTATAGTTGCTCCTAAGCCATCCCTTTTCCTGGATGACCCAGCCCCTCCTCACAGGGGCAGTGCTCCAGTCTCACTGCCCTGGGGACCTTCCTCTGGATCCCATAATTTCTGCTGATTAAAAACATTCTCTTAAGGATGTTGAATCTCTCCATTCCCTAGAAGTTACAATATAATTTAGAAAAATCCTTTTATAAATTGTCTAAATTTCTATGAGCACTGTTTCACTCACTTAGGCAGGTCAAAGTCAACACTATATTTGTACAAAGAATATTTAAATACCAAACTAAAATACACAAAATTTTTTAGCTAGAACATTTAAACATCAAACTAATATACAAAAAAAAAATTAAGCTGTAATTTATAAACAACTATAAATTTCAAAACTATATCCATCCCATTTCAGGCACAAAACTTCATTGGAAAATGGCTGCAACTGCCAATTACACACATATTTCTATACTGTACATTCCCCCAAAATATTTTGAGCTGCTACATTATTTCATTAGCACTCTTCAGAGTAAACTCTCCCCTAAAGATCTTCCATTCAGTTCCCAAACCTTCTGAGAAATTTTGCCACTCAGCTATAAATAGCTGGTAATTTAGCTAACTCTGAAAATGCTGACATAATGTCAATGTTTGTGGGATACAGCTAAAATGAGAAAGACCCTGGATAGTGCAATCAGTGCCACTTGAGTAAATTAATTCAGTCCCTGAAGAGCTATACGGTAGGGTAGCACATAACTGTGGAATATATTTAAGGACCCAGAATAGAAATCTCACCTGAGAAAATTGGAAAATTCAGGTAACTACAAAAATAGCTAAATAAAGTGAATTATTACTACAATTGATAAAGGAAAAAATCTCTTCTTGTCACTGAAAATAATTTTTCAGTTATTAGGGCTAGGAAGAAATGATAGCAAAAACATCTTTTCTGCTGTCAAAAAGCAAAAAGAATTCCCATGGCTGGGTATATTCTACAGGCTGCAGAGGTAGGTGCATGGGAAAAGAGGGTCATTTTGATTAGGTATCAGGAAAACAATTTTTGGCTGTGAGGGTAATGCTGGCCATGGTTTTATGCACAAAATCACAAATGGGACAGGTCTGTTGTGGAACCCATCTTGAGCTGCTCCATTATTATTTTTTTTTCTCCCAAGCATCAGTCTCATGACATGGTTGGGACAATGGGAAGATGCCAGCAGCTCACAGCCTCAGCAGCAGCCACAGAACATGATGTTACAATGCACTTTGAAACTTTTTTGACCAATCACAAAAAGCAAAAGCATATTGATAGTAGTTCCATCCAACCAGTATAAGTACCTGTACCTTTGGTTAAACAATGCTTGCTTATTTTGAGTACAAAATCTGCTTGTAAGCCTTAAAATACAATGCACAGAGTTCCATTATTAAGCTTATACCTTCCTAACATCTTGCTAGATAGACTTTTCTGCAGTTTAGAGAGTTATTCCAGCCAAGTGTTCATACACAGACCATTGTTCTATTTGTCCTTGCTTTCTACATCTCATATAACTTCTCTGCTGACACAGCTTATGCTTTCTGCTTAGCTCTAATTGCAGATTGCTGTCTCTGAGGCCTGCTTATTTGCAGCTTTCCCAAAACCCTCTGATTTTAAGGATTCCCACATGGTGGGTTAGAGGCACTGGGACAGGTTTCCCAGAGAAGCTGTGGATGCTCCATCCCTGGAGGTGCTCATGGCCAGGTTGGGTGGTGCTCTGAGAACCTGGTCTGGTGGGAGGTATCCCTACCTGTGGCAGGAGATTTGGAATTAAATAGTCTTTAAGGTCCCCTTCCAACACAAGCCATTCTATGAATCTGTGATTCTATGATATATTGATTCATCTAGCAAATTTTTTGTAAGGGGGATACCTATTGCAAGCATTAATGACTTTACAGGAGAAAAATGTAACCCTGATTAATCACCAAAGATTAAAGAACACTGGTGCTAATGGAAATGTTTACAAGAAGAAGGGTCAGAAGATTTGGTGCTGTTCCAAGAGTAGGAGTCTTTTCCACAATGGATGTGCAGGTCTTTACTGCTGTGTTGAGCTCAGCAGGTCAGGATGTTACTTAAAGGTGTTTTTGATCCTCCTCCCAGACCAGCTAGTAAAAACATGCTGAAGGGACATAAATCACCAGTTTTTGTTCCTAGTATGACAACTGAAAATGGAAATACTAGGACATCTATGAACAGCCTCATCTCTCTTGGTTCTTCTCTGGCTGTCTTTAAGCTGTGTGGACACTGAGCTTCAGTCCACAGCATTTACTCTGCAAAGTCCTGACCTTGAGAGTGAGCCAGTACCATCTTCTAGAGTTTCCCTTCCCTGAGAAATTAATTGTATAGTGGAAAATGTGGGAAATGAAGAAGTTTAGGCTGAAGCAAGGAGTTGCAAAGCTCTTGGACAACACGACCATTAATCACTTTTGCAGTTAAAAGGGGAAAGAACAGAGAATCTATGCCAGTCTTCTCTCCAGTCCATGTAACCAGTGATAAATGTGGAAAACTGTCTTCAGGCAGCAGCAAAAATCTCAAGGGATCTTTCAAATCAATGTCCCAGTGACAAAAAGTTCTGCAGCTTAGCCAGGTTTCAACTTCTCCAAGAAGTGACTAGCAGCATAGAATGGCTCAGGTTCTAATAATCAACTTCAGAAGTATCAGCTAGATCTGGACATTTTGTGCCATAAGTGTACAAGTACAAGAATAGTATCTCAAATCTTATCATTGAAAGAGAAGCTGTGAGAAAAAGAATCAGTAAGAGAAATATGAAACCCTCTCTTTATTCCAGCACAGTATTAGAACAATATTTTCAGAATATTTTACTATTAGCAGTAAAATAAATTCTATAATTAAAGATATATAGATAATAACACTTGATTTTAATGTTCAAATCACTTAAAATAGATAAAGCTACCCTTGCATTCTAGATGGGCAAATTAGAAGATGCAATAAAAATATGATAATGTTGTCACTATATATAATGCTATAAAGTTTTGATGCACTTTTTAAAAAAGACATCTTGCTACTGTCCTTATTTACCATACAATGCCTAATTATCTTTTGTTCATATTTCAAGTCCTTGAGATGAAGACTTAGAATGTGTCATTCAGTTTCACCTTATTTGAAGGCAGTTTTTCTTTCCTGAAAAATATGTAGCAGTTCAACCAACTTTAAAAGAATAACTTGCATGTAAATTGAATTAAAGTTCTTAGGATAAGATTACATTCAGGAAAAAAAGTTAGTCTTTTTCTTTGAAATGCTCATAGGATTCACAGATTTGATGAAAGTTCATTCCTGCAATATATACAACAGCTGTCATTGATGTTCCTGTTCAAAGTAATGATGCCCACAGAGCTACCATAGATTATGTCTCTTCTCAGGAAAAATAAATTAATATAAATTCTTCTTGGGCCTTATTTCATATTAACAGATACCTGAAAATGCACATATTTCAACCATGATTCCTCTAATTTATCACAGCACTGGCATGCTCAACAATTGTATTCAAGCCTACAGAAAATTTTTCACAACTTCTCTATTGGCATATTTATTGCACACTCAAATATTAAATTTTAGTAGTTGAAAGGAACAAGGCACAAGTTTTCATAAAAACCCATCTTTTTGAAAGGCATGTAATGAACAAGTCATACTCTTAGTTGTGACATTATTTTCCAGAAATATTTGTTGTGCTCTTCAAAGCAGTACACCAATGTAAACCCATTCTTGCCAGTAAGTTTTAACTCAATTACAGTTAATCTTTGACAACGTTCAAGTGAAGTGCTTTTCAAACCTTGATATTCTTGAAAAATTGTTTTGGATAAATCTACAGAGAATCTCTGTAATAGTACTTCAATTGACAGGGAATGCCATAAAACAGTTGCTCACAGTTCAACAGATGGCAAGCAGAGAATGTCAAAGTCTAAAAAAATTTAGAAATTAAGAAAAAGCTAGAATAATATCTTCTATTTTATAAAAGTGATTTTTTATTACAATATGAATGAATACGAAATTTAATACTATACAAAGTACTATTTACAATTTCTGAGGCTGAAAAATATTTGTTTAAAATTTTGTTCATTTTTTCTTCTTCTCCAAGAATATTTGGGGGGAAAAAAATAGTGACATTTGTGTGAATATAGACTTAGATGCACTGTTTCTTAGAATCACAAAATGAAATCCTAAAAATGTTCTGAGAGACTGTGTCCCCTGTTCCTCTTTTCCAGGTTAGGAGTGCACACCATTCCTCCTATGGTGATCACACTGCTGACAGCACAGACATCACTTTAGGATGACAGAATTCACACTCAGATGCTGATCTGTGTGTCACCAACACTGTCACAGATGGCTTTTCGAGCCACCCTCCCTGAAGACATCTCAGATCACCAAACTTCAAGGATAAGCTTCAGAACGGGCTGGGAATATGAAATATTTACATTAATTATCATAGTGAGGAGTTCTCAAATAACTACAGGTTGAAAGGTGTTTGCAAAGAAATGTTGTAAACAATTTAGTCTTTTCTCAACTTAGGTAGGAGATAAACCTTGGTAAATACATTGCTGCTGTGTTCATAGTGCACTATTGCAATGGCAAGGTTGATGCTTTCACTTTTTTAAAAAAATATGTAAAAATAATACATCACATTTTTAATGAAAAGGAAGTTGGCTGCTGAATCAAATCATGTTTTGTTAGATTTATTCTTAATGGAATTGTGTGTAACAACAATTTGATGTTCATAAAGAATCTGAGAGTCTTATTTCTTCAGGATGCCCTGATGGAAATATTAAGACACAGAAATTACTTCCAAAAATGAACAAAGTTGGGTCATTCTTTATAAAGATAAATAAGGTATATAGAGAAAAATATCGTTCTCCTATATGTTAAAGCAACACTGTAAAAATACATTGTACAACACTATAAAAATATTCACAATATTCTCTCTCATTAACAGTATTGGAAGTATGGAACAGGCTTATGCCAAGGACCTTAAAAATAATAACTGCTTCCAAATGTGCTATGAAACTATCATTATATATTATGTCAAAATCAAGGTTAAAAAAGCCAATTTTCTAAAAAAAAACTTAAATCATTAACTAGAGTGATTAAGGAAAAAAAAGAACCAGTGACTATTAGCAAGTCCCTGAATATCACACTTTCCATGACAACCTTAGGTTAAACTATGGCACATACTCTTATTACAAGCTTTAGGCTCTAGCTGTAACTTGTTACATTGGTGTGATTCTAATAGAAGCTAAAATCCTTAGATTTGTGAACAGAAACTGTGACAACAAATGTGTCAATTGTTGCCATTTAAATACTGTAAACAATGTTTATATAGGTTCAAAACTGATTTCCTATTTTAGGAAATGCATAATAGAGATAGAAGTTAAACTATTCATAGAATTATTTACTAAAACATGGTGGGATGAGGAGTTATCAGAATAAATATATGAAAAGAAAATCTGGGAAACTTATCCTAAAATATATGCTCCTGTGTTCCAGTTGAAATCTGGAAGGAAACTTTTACTGGATGATTAATATGTAGAAATTGCATTAAATAATAAAAGAGGTTATGAAGAAATTTAGCAAGTTCCAATTCAAATAAACCTCTGACAAATATGAAAATTTATAGTAAGATTAAAAAAATGGACACAGAAAAATATCATTTACTTGGCAATTGTGAGCACAGCCCTTTTCATACACTTATGATAGTTCTACCTCAAAAATATATTTTCATTCCTCAAAGAGGTCAACCTAGTGTTTATAAGGAAAACCTAGCAAATATAGCCTATTTAAGTGCCCAAAAGTCATTTATCAGGCTTTTATTATAAGCTGTTATGGAAACCTTGCACTTATTAAATGAGTGCTTTAAATGACCTATTAAACCAACTATATGCATTGATTTATAAATAATTACAGTGAAGGAAAATTACCATGAAAGTTGTGTACGCACCTGTTGTGGGATACCTGCTATTTATTATGTTCTGGATAAATTTGAAGTGTAACTGTGTCAGAAGGTTGTATTTCCTAGAAAAAGCTTGTTCATAACCATAAGGAATGAGTATGTAAGCACAGGGTAGTAACAATACATACCTTCTTTGAACAGAAGAGTATACAATAATAATTGACTTAATCTATTTTTAATTTTTTTTTATCAGATCACCTTTTAAATTGCCATTGTTATTCACAATGTTTGTCTTGAAATGTATGGAAAATAAACCCCCACTGTTACACAACAGGTAAATGAAGGAAAGAATTCATAGTGATCTCCTGTAAGTGTCACAGTTATTGTGCTGCTGAGGGTCTGGGCATTAATGACAACAAAGTCCCTCTGCCACCAGATTGAAATGGTATCCAGACTTATTTTATGGTGGCCCCCCATGTCCTTTTATTTTACTTCTTTTTTTTTTTTTTTATATCTCAATTTCTCTGTCCTACTGTTACTGTCCTACTTCTCCCTAAATATTCCTGTCTATTCTACAGAGGATAATTTTTTTTTTCAGTATTTCTTTGCCTGAAAAATAACCCAAATCCCAGATTAAGAAGAACATGTACTGTACATGCCAAAAAGCTCTAAATGTTTCCTCAATTTCCTGACAGTACTGAAAGCCTGGCACTATGTAGGTACAAAATGAGAATAACAGAACTAGTAAAAAGAATAATTATAACTGTTGCATCTGGCCACTATTAAGGTCACAGTTCCAAGAACATCAGCAGTGGACAGCAATTTATAGATTTGTCTGCAGTCTTCATTTCCATGTTTTACTTAAGCTTTATGAGAAATCACAATACAAATAAAGCTTAACAAAACATACCAGTAATCCACCTGGGTCTGGAAAAGTAATAAGTTCTAGCAACATATTAATCTCACAGGAGAAAAAAAAACCTAATGAGAAATAAAGAGCATCTGTGAAGTACAACCACTTACCCTGAAATTTTGGGTTTATGCTGTACACCCTTCAGCAATATTGTTTGATTGGACTTTGTCATGCATTTGGTGTTTCTTGGTGCCTCAATTTATAATCTTAAATAAAGGTTTAATTCTGATGGAGTTGTCACTTGCCTGCAAATTCTGCCATGATTTATAAACTAGCTTTCAAAACTGACTTCCCATGGATATATCTGTGTTGAATCTCTTCTTGTTGCTCAGCATCTTAGTATATGTAGAAAAAGGTGACTTTCAAGACAAAAAAGTGGTAATTCAGAAATTGTGGAATTATTTGCTTGTTTATTTTTCTCATATTATTTTAGGCCTTTTAACTATGGCAGTTAAGGTGTGTAAGCCTTTTAGCAGCTTTTATTTTTATTTTGAGTAAATACTATGCCTAGTTTCTCAGACAGAGCTTGATACTATCAGTAGCCATTTCATCATTGACTCCTAGACCTAGAAATTCCACATGAGACTGTCTTTCCTTCAGGATACCTTAGACTGAAATAATGTTTTGCAAACAAGCTGGACTTTAATTTCTAGTGAGTTCTTTGTCTTCAAACCTATTTTATTCTGGATTTGTTCTGCCAAGTGGGGTATCATGTCTATGCTCTGGTAAATTGCTTTACTACTCTTCAGTGGGGCAAGACCCACAAAGTATTAATTGAGGCAAAGTATTTTGTCCACATTTGGTGCTCCTTGCCATTCCTACCCAGAGCACTCCCAGGCTGTGTTTCTGCTGCTCATCTTGAAATGATGCTGCTCTGGTACCTGTGGTACTGCTCTTCCCCCCCACCCAACAGAAGCCAAGCACTGTTCTGGCAGCACTAAGTAATGTGCAACTTCTGAAGGCATTAGACACCTAAATTCTCAGTTAAGTCATTAGGATACCTATCCAGCAAGCCAGCTGTATTCAGCAAAATTTAATTTAAGACTAATCAGATGTTTAAATTTTGATCTTTAAACGAGGTGAAATTCTTATCTGTAATTGGTCCTTAAAAACTATTTTTGTGTGCCAGTCAGCATTTTTAAATACTTTAAATTCAGAAGAGTTAGGTCAGCATTTACCTAAATTGAGTAAAATTGAGACAGAATTACACAATTGCAATACACTTTTATCTTCCCAAATCACCCTCCCAGGTGGTTACAAGTACAGATATACTCAAACTAGTTCATTTCAAGCTTCAAATTAGGGGCAGTCAACGGGTGCTCAACCTAAACTGAAAAATTCACTTCTGCAGGATGATTTATTCTCCTCTGAGCTCTGCAGTTCAGAACCAAGGAGACAAGTCAGACAAAGAAGCAGATGCTGCAGAGGGGTAAACAGGAATCCAAGGGAAGGGGTTGCATTTGAAACCTTGCAGCAACCCTTGCTCTGTCTTATTCTGCATCTTCACATGCCCAGGCTATACCTGACTGCCAGATGTGCACCTCAGGGTTTCCCCATCCCACCCCTCTGCCAAACCCACAGGGATGTGATTGGCACATCTGCTCCCAGTTTCCCAGCAGTTTGGATGCAGCCTCTTGCAGCCTGTTGGTGGGAGCAGCCAAGAGCCTTGCTGGTCAGATGGGATGACCTTTCTCACTCACACTGGGCTGTGTGGGGTGCCCAGGGGCTCAGGGGGTGGCCAGAGCTCTCCAGACTCTTGGTGTGATTCCTCCTCTCAGAGCAATTTCTCTGGGCAGGAACCACTTCAGCTCCCACCTTTCTACACAGCTAGACCCCACTGCTGAAACACTGACTGAGCAACTTTCACAGCAGTTTCCAAAGTGGGTATCTGCCCTACTTTTTCAAAATTTGCTCTCTTCACACACCCTCAATAGGAAGTTTAAACATTCTTGTATTTTCTATTTTATCTTTGATTTTGCAGTAGCAAGTTTATTTCTTTACAACACTCATAGTTGAATTAGGTGGTATGGGGGGGAAAAAAAAAGGAAAAAGAAAAAAAAACATAGGATATTTTATTTCCCTTCTAAGCCACACTAAGAAATCTTCCCTATATTAACAACTGGGAGACTTTGTGAGAGTTTCTGAGCTGATTTAGAACTGCACAATACTCTATCTTGTCTTTGAACTTAAAAATTAGTCTGACTTGGGTATTTTGCTACAATGTTAGATGAGATTCTCCTGTAGTAATGTTTACAGGAAGCAAACTTGAAGTTCCCCTAATAGTTCCTGATGACTTGGAATGTTGAACTACTGACTGCAAAGATTTGCACAAAGATGCTACAGATTAAATCAAATGGGTTGTTAACCACTGTACCCAAAATACTTTCTAAGTGCACTGACTCAAAGACAATTTCAAACTCAGAAAGGAGATCTGACTTATTTCACAGACAGCTGCAAATGAATGCATTCTTACCTTGTAGGAATGTGCCAGAGAATATTAACATTAACCTTTGCACTTAACTCATAAATATGATGAAATAGAACTTATATTAATTATTCCCCAGCTAAGATGTTAATTATGACCCAGCTGTCATAGGGAAGAATTGTTTTAAATATACTAAAATACTCTTTTCTACCTTTCTTAAAATTTCAAGATTACTCCAAGAAGTTTGTTTAAGACACTATAATATATATATTATATATATATATAATATATAGCAAGAGTGCTGATATGTAATGCCTTCTATCATTTCCTTCAAGGTCAGAACAATCCCTTACTATATGTTTGCATATTGCTCTATACAGACAGGGCCTGACTTCAATCACAGTTGCTAGTCACCACTCTAATTATTTATAATGGCACCAGGTAAAACACATGCTTTTTAGAGTTTCTATGGGTTTCATTAATGGTAAACATTAAATATTTATGTGAGTTCCTTTCCATATCCACATCCACAGCAAGGATAACACCACCATAAATGAGTACCATATGGCTCACCAAATCTTTGCACTAATTGCTGTAATACAACATGCCAAATTCTGCCTTTTTCCAGGTGAATCTTTGTGCTGGAATACACTTGTCATTCACAAGGACTGAGCATGTGGAGGGCTTGGATGCCTCTGATGTGGGACAGCAGTCCCTTTTACTGAACTGATGCATATTTAGGAAGTTAGATTTTTAACAGGATCAGGGATCTTCAATCTTTAGCCCTCAGAGGTAGTTGAGGACTTAATGGAAATTTATCAAGTGCACTTGGGCTCCTAGTTACATAAAAAGTTGTGCCCAAGGTTTTAAGCTACTTCTGAGGACAGATGTTTGAGGGATTGTAAAAAGGAATAAATGAAATGAACCATAAAAATGAATAAATGAAATTGTCTCCTTCACTTAAAATGCTAAATGTGAGTTTGAATCTTTTGTCCAGAAGGTAAATAATCTGGGTTTAGTTCCTGGGTTTAGATATTCAGATCTCCCACCTACTTGAATTAGACATTAGACCCCAAAAACAAACAATACAAAAAATATCAACAAAAAACCAGAAGCCAACACCACACAAACCCTCCACCACCCCAAGCCCCAGAGTCTTGGTGGCAGAAACCATAGAGATGAGCCCAAGCACAAGCTGTGGTTCTGGGTGCCCCAGCTCTGGTGAGAGTGCCCTCACTGGATGGGGCATCATGTCCCATCCTGCTCACTGACCCTCCAGCAGCAGCTCCCTAGCACTCACTGGCCAATGAGATACATTTCCCTTTCTTTATAGTTTGCCAAGAACTTTTTTTCTGTGAGTTTTTAATTGCAGCGCAGAGTGTCGCGTATATTGATGATGTTATTTCAAGTGACCAAACTGAGTCTGACCTGGACTTTTAATTTAGATCTAGCCAGATTTAGGTGAGTGCTAGGGAAAACAGCTTTTGATGCCAGGCAGCTCTGTTAATGTGCACAGAGAGCTGCAGGCACAGGAGAACACACTTGCCAGAGGGGTCCCCATGTCAGGGGGCTACTGAGGAAGGTTTCTCTACATGATACTTTTCAATGAAAAAGCCTAAAACCGTTTTGTCTTTGACCATAAGTCATGAAGATATTATTGCCAGAGTTACTGTATTAGACTCAGAGGTGTTCTCTGAATGAAAATATGGTGCTTTTATTTCTCCTCTGGAATGCACAGATTATTGTCTTTATTCAGACTGGTGTCTTTATGCAAGCACAGCATTTTTTTTTTTCATTCCTATTTACTCCCAGATGCTTTGTTAATTAACTTTTGGAACTTATGAAAAACATTCTCCATATTTTCTGCGTCTTTTAGTAGGAGTGTTCTCTCTGCCTTTGCCAAAGTATACATAGCTTAACAAGTCTGAAATAAGCAATTCATAGTGTTAGTGTGTGGTGGAGTATATATATCTGGTACACAATGCAAACAGAAATAAAAACTATAGTTTTAAAGCTGACAACAAAGAAATAGTTTTACTAGAAATCCTCATACTTAATAAAAACAATAATCTGCTTAAAATACCAAGAAATCAAGCTAACTTTTTAATCTCATCTATCTGAATGTTTGTATTTCATATTTTGATGTTCTTTTTCTGTATGGCCTTGCTGAAAAATATATTTAAAGTCAGATAAAACAAAAATGTAGCTGAAAGCCTTTTTAAAAGTTTTAAAGCACTTGAGGTTTCATTGTGAACAAGTCTGTTTTTCTGGATTTTGAAACCAGTCTGACTTTTAGAGGCATAATATGAATGGAAGTGTATACTAATTTACATGTAATTAGCATTGACATTTTATAAGGCAGATACAGTTTTATGCCTCTTTTGGTTGTCTGTTGTAAACAATCCCATAAAGAGAGCATTCTGACATAGCACAGAACATACTGTGCTCCTGGTTTCACAAAACACATAACAATTTTTTGAGATGAATCCACTGCCATCAAAGAAGCACGAACAGAAACAGCCACTGCATTGCTTTAGTTCTACTGGGGCTTTGTACTTCTATCATATGTTGCCCTCTATCCTTTTTGTCATTTAGACTTGGATAAAATGAATACCAAATGCCACTAAATACGAGTGGAAACCTTTCACATTTATTCTGAAGTGGCTACAAAGGGTACTGAACAGTAGAGAATCAGACTGAGATTAAGCTTCTGTTTAACTTGCTATATAAATTCAAATGAAGTATAACTTTTTGAATTGAGAGTGAAAAGGACATTAAAATAGACTTCAAAGAGAGAAAAAGTGAAGAAAAGTTAACTCCCAACTGGAATTTCTGTAATGGCAATCAGTCTTTCTCACTGTGAATCACACCACGAGCATGTCTCAGAAGAGCCCTGCTGATTGCTATGGAGCTGTAAGATTTGCATCAGCTTAGGATGTAACCCAGTATTTCAGTGTAGTATCTGCTAACAATTAGCCATGAATTATTTTATACAAACAAAGCCAAAGACATATTATTTTCATTTCCTTCATAAAGCTCCTTTTGCTTGCCTAATAACAGATGCCATGTATTTCCTCTGCCAGAATTTATGTTTTACTGGCAGCAGAGCAGGGAATCACACGTTTGAGTTTTATGTAAAAACACTACTTTAATTAACATCTGGCCACTCCCAGAGACAAAATACTAGGCAATGGATCTCAGGCCAGACTTAGTATGGCAAGCCCTACATTTCTAAATACTTCTCTTCATTTTCTGTACCTCACAAGTATACTGAGGACTGTTGGTAATTAATTTCTGTGGTCCACAAAACTAAAATATCTCCAGTATAGCTAGTGTTCAGCTAAAAGTCTTTTTGCTTTCTTTTAGCTTTTAATGGCCACCAGAATAAAACTTTAAAAACACAGTTCTGTGGAGAGAGATTAAACACCCAATACATGCAAGAGAGGGAAAAAATAGGATACACAATTCTATCCACTACTGGGGTCAAATAACAAACACCTGGTTAAGACAGGGAAAAAGAGTGTCTCTTGTGGTTTCTTCCTTTACAGCAGGAAAATGCTGAGGCCTGTCTCAGGCACACTGACACCAGCCAATCTGGCTATTAGCATAACTCCTATAGTGAAATCATAAGTCTCTTGTGTTTCCCTCTTTTCCAGCCATAAAAAGGTGAGGCTTGGCTCACACTTATATCAAACACTGCATTTAAATATTGTAGTTTATTTTCTCTTTAGGGAAATCACCCACCCGGGTCACCAGGCTAATCACAGCCCACTTTAAATCATTGGAAATGGGAAGAAAGTAGGAGTGAGAGAGGGAAAACAGATATATTGTTAGTGACATTTCTCAACTTTGTAACTTATTTTCCCCTGACATCTCTATGAGCTTCCCAGCATCTTAGAAAGAATGATTCCCTGTGCCCTGAGCTCCCATTTCCAAAAAATTGAGCCAAAATTTCCAAAGAACTTCAACAAATTCTCTTTCCCTTTTATCCCTGCAGTTCATTTATTCTGCCTTTCTTTTCTTTCTTTTCTTCCAAGTGGTGTCTCACTGTCTGATCCATGAAAGCCTCCCCTCCCACCTTCTGGCAGTGGGAGCATAGTAACTGAGTGACACTCTATCAACAATCATTCTGGCTGCTAGAGGAAGATCTTGCTTGTTTCTTCCCAGCTGACAAGAGTAGGAATGTACCCAAAGAGTTTACATCTGACTTGAAGTTTATATGAGATACTGCAAGAAACTAATCTAAGCTGAATAAAAGCATTGTTCAATTGAGACAACATTTCCTTACAGCATTTGCTATTTTACTGAACCCAGGTATAAAAACAGTATTGCTCCAAATTGTTCTGAATTGCTAAATGGCCTGGATGAAAAGAAACTTTAAAAATACACATGATTTCCATAACAACAGTTGCAATCACAGTTTTGACTCTTTCTTGTAGATTGTTACTAATTATGGTCTAGAAACAGAAATGACTCTTGAGCTCAATCTCTTTCAGTCACCCCTAAATTTATCCACCTTAAGCTGTATCACAATCCAGGTCTCAGGTCCCACCTTCAATCATTCTGCTGCTGGGAGAACAAACCAAAAGCTGCTCCTCCTGTGTAGGGTACAGCATCACAATCTGTCTTGAGGCTGTGAATCAACATCTCATTGTCAAAATAGACAAGAGACCAGCCCACAAACCAAAGCAGAAGATTATGCTGTTATTTTGAATTATGAGCTTCCCAATAACTGCAGTTGGATTTAAACATATCATCCATTAAGTACACATTCTTTAATATAGAGTACCCTTTGATGTTTAACTGGAAGGGATTTTTATGACTGAAATGTGACATAATATATAAGGGTAATCTACAAAAATGAAAAATGGCTTAAACTTAACAAAGAAAAGAATTTAGGAAATCTGAGCCCACTGTGAGTCTGGATTCACTTTTGTTGTCACTATGCTCTGTTTGCACCATCAGGCTAAGATAAAAGCAAAGTTTAATGTTCTTCAGACTTAAAAGATTTGTTCCTCATTTAAAGAAGGAATGATGCAAAGTGAGAGATTTTTCTCATGAGTAATCTCTGTAGAGGTTTTGCTTCTTTGAAGCCAGACAGCAACAAACTTCATGCTATCAGCTTTCTCTAGAAGAATGGTAATACACATTATACCCTGCCTTTGAATTTGCCTTCTGATGCATTTCTGACCTGTCTGGCAACTAACTGTGCTCCAGACAACACCTTGGGGTTTGCTTTAGATAGGCAGTTCCAACGTTTCTTCAATGATTTGGAAGAGATTTTAGATGTGTGGCTGTAAATCATGGCTTGGCACTTAGACCCATTGTCAGATAATGGTTAATGGCCTGTTTCATTTTGCAGAAAATATTGATCTTTTCTCTCTTCAAGATCTGAGAAAAATCAAAATAATTTAAGTATTTTCTTATTCTCAGTCATGTGACTTTTATATTTTGGGAAATTCCCACCCCAGGTGTTTTTCCCCAAGGCAACATGATCTAGAACGTTTATTCCACACATTTTCCACACTTCAATGAGCTTGGATCTCTTTACTGGCCTGTTACACAACCTGACTCTAGAACTGCTCTCCCTGTATTTGCTGTTTATGGGTAAGTTTGAGGAGTTCTGATTCCTGCTTCTTTGCATCTTCAAGTGCCAGGTGCCACCTCACTGCTGCAGAAAGCTCAAGGGTAATTGCTTGGAGATGGTTTAACCCATCTAGACCATGTCTTGATGACAGGCAGAGAGCTCCATTCTCCTTAAAAGAGGGGTAGTCAGCTCCCACCTCAGGAGTCACCAGAAGCTGTGTGACCCCATTTTCTTGAATGCAAATTAGAATCCAGCCCAATAAATGGCAACATTTTAAATAAAATGGCACCATAAAGGGTTTGTATATCATAAGTGCCCATTTTTACTTCCAATAACATTATACTTCAATTTTCATAACCTTCAGCTTTGTTTTGAAAATTACAATAAAGTTAAAATATTTCAATATATTTTATCATTAATTCATAAAACTCATTATATGTACAATTGCTACAAATAACTTCCCTGAATTATGAGTACTATAAAGAAAAGGCAATTTTTTCTTTTCACTCCAGTACATTTTGTTAACTGCAAGTAAGTAAGCAAGTAAAATGATGGCAAAGTAAGAAAAATATAATTAAATTGCTTTGAGTTTGAAGCTAAACCTCAGTGGAATTGATATTTAACAAGTTTCTGTAATCTGACCAAGTGTGTTTATACAATACTCCTTCAAAGTAATAAAGTAATAATAATAAATTCTGTACATAAATTTTGTAAATTCAGTGGTATTTAGAGAAGTTGGATTGAGACATAGACCTGAACTCAATTTCCTGTGCATATTCTGAACAACACAAACTTGTGAGTGGATGTACACATATGTGCACTAGCATGCAAAATCTCAGTATATAACATTCCTCATACAAATTATTCATAGCCAGCTTTTTCTCAAGATTCAACCCTTCAGTAGTGCTTATGATCTCTTGTAAAGTTAACATTTTATTCAGAGATACAGGTTAATCTGGTTACACTAATTATGCCTGCTGGAATCCCTGAATATGAGAATGAATACCCAATATATCTTTTCATACATATTGCCTCCTTTGCCTTGGTAGTTTCAGTAAGGTTTACATTCACTACCTTTCAATTATTTTTGTTATTTTTCACCCTTACACCCTTACACATTTTGTGATAAACATTGACATGTATGAGATCAAGTAATTCCAACTTTTTGCCTGTACCATGTAAAAAAATACAACTCACCTTTCCAACACTGAGAGAAATTCAAGCATTCACTGAAGAATACATCCCCAATCATGAACATTTTCATTCAACATCTCATATCATATTTTATCCTTAGTAAATCTTAGGAAACAGCTGTTATTCTCCTTTGTGGATGTTTTTCTGTAGAAACAGAAAATGGAGTGAAGCTTTCTATTTCCTCTTCATGAAAGTTAAACTCTGCTCATTGTCATGATTTTTTCCATTGGCACGCTATTTTGCATTTTGCAGTCTTTGGCATATGGCTGTCCTTGTAGCTGAAAAGAGCAAGTCAATCATATGAATCCTGGAAAATGTTTTAGGCAATTATTCTGAATTGCTGACAAGCTGTCACCATTGTATTCACTGCCATGAAATTCCCAACCATGCACGGATACACTTTGCCTAAATAAAAACCTTGGGTCTGTCTTACCACCTTGTCAGTTCTGTACCTGTTATACCTGTTATATTTTAAGTAATAAAAACAAATAATGTCCTTGTATGGAAAGCTGCTGGCACAGATCATCCCAAGTGCCATGATAAACCTTAGGAGTACAACCAGGGAATTGGGTCCAGACAACATGGGGTTACAAAAGGCAGGTGCAGCTTGACCAACCTGATCTCTCTCCTGTGACAAAGTGACCACTCTGTGGATGAGGAAAAGCTGTGGACATGGTCTACTGAGGCTTCAGTAAAGTATTTGACAGCATCTCACCATTATCCTGGAGAAATGGCTGCTTGTGGCTGCACAGGTGGCTCTTAACTGGGTAAGGAAGCTGGCTGGCGGCTGGGCCAAGAGAGTGGTGGTGGATGGAAGCAAATCCAGTTCAAGGCCAGTCACTGGTGCTGTACCCCAGGGCCCAGTACTGGGGTCAGTCCTGTTTAGCATCTTTATCAATGATTTGGACAAGGGGATTGAGTGCATCCTCAGCAAGGCTGCAGATGACCCCAGCTTAGGTGGAAGTGTTGATCTGCTGGAGGGCAGGAAGGCTCTGGCAGAGGGACCCAGACAGGCTGGATCAGGCTGGATCAATAGTAAGAGCACAGCAGCATGAGGATCAACAAAGCAAAGTAACAGGTCCTTATTCTGTTATACAACCCCATGGAGAATTTCAGGTTTGGAAAACAGTACTGAGAGCTGCTCAGCTGAAAGGAACTTGGGGCACTGCTTAAAAGCTAGCAGGATGTGAGCCAGCATGTGCCCAGGTGGCCAAGAAGCCCAGTGGCATCCTGGCCTGTATCAAGATTGCTGTGGCCAGCAGGGCTAGGGAAGTGACTGTCTCACTGTACTCAGCATTGGTGAAGCCACACCTTGAGACTTGTGTCCATTTCTGAGCCACTCACTTCAAAAAGTCCATTGAGGTGCTGGAGTGTGTTCAGAGAAGGGCAGTGAAGCTGGTGAAGGGTCTGGAAAGCATGTCCCATGAGGATCAACCAAGGGAACTGGGTAATTTGGTCTGGAGAGGAGGAGGGGAGACCTCATTGCTCTCTACAGTTACCTGAAAGGAGGTTGTAGTCAGGTGGGGTTGGTCTCTTCTATGTCTCAAAGGAAAGAATGCGAAGAAATGGCCTTAAGTTGTGCCATGGAAGGTTCAGATTGAGTATTAGAAAAATACCCAATACTGGAAGAATGGTTAGGCATTGGAATAATTTGCCCAGGGAGGTGGTGGAGTGACCTGCTCTTGAAGTGGTCAAAAGGCATCTGGATGTGGCCGTGGATATGGTTTAGGGGTGATTATGGTGATGCTGCATTGATGGTTCAACTAGATTATCTTGAAGGTATCTTCTTACTTTGATGATTATGTGATTCTGTTAAAATGTTAAGACTGCAGTAAATATATGGGATAAACTCATTATATGTGAGTATGTAGGTACTATTTGTAGCATTTCTTTAGTAGGACACATTAAACTGAAAATAAATTCCAATTTATTTCAATTTTTTATGGTTGAAGCCATTTCTTTGTATAATTTGTTCAGGTGCTCTGGCATTTGACTTTACAAGTCCTCTATAAATGCAAACTGTGTTTTTTGGGAAGAACTGAGAAAAGAAAACTTTGTTGAAATGAATGAAAAGACCTTTCAGTGACTCACAGTCCCTTCCAGAATTTTCCTTTGTTCTGGCCAGGTTTTCTGAAGAAATCTCTATCCCTGCTTATCCACAAGACTGTACCACATAGCTTCAGATGAGAAACTACTAGTGAACTTTAATGGGAGTTCACATCTTTTTCCAATTATTCAGCTGTCTCTGAAACCATCTTTCTAGATCTTCCTCCAGCTTCTTAGCATTCACAAGCAATGCATGACAAGGATGTGTTCTCAGGGCTGGACTTCTGCCCTAAATGTAGGTTGATGAAGACAGAAAAATCCATCAAAAGTGCTATAGGGTAAAGAAATGGAGCTTGTTATCCTTTAAGACCTTCAGCTAAGAATTAGAAAAATGACTGCACCTTTCAAAATGGGAAATAAAAATAAATTATGATTCATAGTGTTTCTACTAGTGTAATTCAGTTTCTCACTGTAAATAACCATAAACTCATAAAGTAGTTTGAGCTGGGAGGGATCTTAAAGTCATCTAGTCCAATCCCCCTGTAATGAGCAGGAGCACCTTCAACTAGACAACATTGCTCAGATCCCCATCCAGCCTAACCTGGAATGCTTCCAGGGATGAAGCACCTACAGTGTTCCACCACCCTCATGGTAACAAAATTCTTCCTTTTAAAAAAAAATTATTTCTAATATCTAGTCTGAATGGAACCCTGGAATCTTCCATAGTGTTCTGTCTCAAAACTGATAAATATACAACAGCAATTTTCTTGAGCCTTTGGGGTCTGATGGGTAATGGATAGGTAAAGAAGAGATAAGTGGATTCCAGCAGTGCTCCAAAATAATCTGGGATAGTGGTTTGGTTTGGTTTGGTTTGGTTTGGTTTGGTTTGGTTTGGTTTGGTTGCAAGCTGTCTGATCCAGGAGTGTCATCCTCTTTTGTAATAAGAACCACATCTCTTTAGGGCTGGTTCCAATATTGTCCAGTGATTTTGAAGTGATTACTAGACATCCACATCATTTGGATTATTAATAATGATACCTTAGAGTATTTCTGCAAGAATTTGTCACTTCAGGTCCAAAGAATTCTAAGAATGTTATCTTCTTCATTTCAATTTTCTAGTCTCTGTCATAAACAGTTCCAAAAATTACTTCCAATTGCTTGACCTCTGGGAAAAAAAAAAAAAAAGACATTTCAGAAGAATCTCATGCACAGTTTACTGCTTTGTTTTGTTCTTACATCCATTTTTTTCCACACATCTGTGTTGTTTCCCAAAGTGTCCAGAGCCAGCTGGACTTGTTGAATATACACTTGTTGAAATATATTCATCATTCTGTAAGTATTAACAATTTTAGAGGGTACCAGTATAGTGCACATCACTGGAAGAGAAATAGTATGCAATCAACCATTTATATTTATCTCATGCTTAAATCCAAAACACATTTTGTACACCAGAGATACCCTCGGTAGATCCCCAAATCCCAAAGTAACTGTGCACTTGAGTAGAAAGCCAGTCCTTTGTGAAAAGGAATATTTACATCAGCTACCACTATGAAAGTGGTGATAGGTCTCAATCAGGAGGATAGTCTTGCCAGTATCCATACAGAGACACTGAAAAGATGTAGAGTATTGCAAATATGTTCCTGCCCTGAATCACCATAGCTAGAGGAAAGAAAGGGAGAAACAAAGTTAGGTGCCTAAAATTAGCCTGTGAAGATTCCTCATAGCAATCAAAAGGAACTTAGCCTGAATATGCAAACAAACATGGTGAAATTTCCAATTTAAGAAAAATTAGATTGAATGAAACTAAAAACCAAACAGCCTGGAATAATTTTATGATTGAATATGTGCCTCTGCTCTTAAAATTGGCCAAATTCTGATGAGGAACATAACAACAAACATTCTTGCCCTGATTCTGTAGTCCCTGCATTTTCTGTAAATTTTGCATTTTAAATTAAAATGACAGGTGACAATGCAAAATATGGGGAAAGGCAGAAGAGGGTTAATTGGCTGAAGAAGAACAGAATTAGTAATAACTGTTCCTTAAAGCTCCCTCAGCGCTGCTTTTAGCCTTCTTAATGAAATAATAAATGTATTTTTTACAGCTGTGCAATGGCACAAAATGTAGAAATTAAAATATCATTAAAGCACCGTGTCTTTTTCACAAGGAGACTTTTGGTGAAAAAAATCTCTGGATTAGAGGAGGGTAAGCAGGAAGAGTCAATAGGGTTTACAAATCCCTGGTGTGTGGGATGGTTCAGCATGAGAAATGAGTAAAATCTCTACCTCATTAAATTAGAAAATTTAATCTGTACTCTTTTATAGTGGCTGAAGAAGGAAGAATAAGCCTTTTGGACACATGTTTTCTTTGTACTCTGTATTTTTCTCATAGGTTCATGTGGGGCTGTATTTTTAACTACAGATAAATGTTTAAGGGTTTCCCTAGCTGCTGATAAGGGTTACATAGCAGGTCAAATTATCTCTTAAAAACACACAAATGTCCTTCACTCAAGGAGATATATAGGTCATGGCAATCCTAGGCACATCTACAGGCTGAGTGGAGAAGTGATTGGGAGCAGCCCTATGGAGGAGAAGCCGGGGATGAAGTAGATGAAAAGCTCAGTGTGAGCAGGCAGTGAGTGCTCACAGCCCAGAGAGCCTGAGCTGACCAGGGCAGCGTGGCCAGCAGGTCCAAGCAGGTGATTCTCCTCCTCTGCTCCGCTCTGATGGGATCACTCTTGGAGTTCTGCACCCAGCTCTGGCTCCCTCAACGGAGGAAGGACAAGGAAGTGTTGCAGCAAGTCCAGAGGAGGGACATGAAGTTGTGTATGACTGATTTTAGATGCTGTAGCTCTGGGGATTAGAAACATGTTGCTGATGTTAGTCAAAACACTGCCAGAATGACCATCATCATCTCTACACATTCCCATTTCTGCCCTGTATGAAATCTAAATTTTCATTATTCTAGCCCTTATATGGGAAAAAAAAAAAAAAAAAAAGAAAAAGAAAAAAGAAAGAAAACAAAAAAGGCTTTTTAGTTCTTAGTCTCTTCCCAGAATGTCTGTGGACACTTTATTCTGCTAGTGTCAGGCACATAGATCTCAGTGATCTGTGTTGTACAGCAGGTCCTCCTATCCCTCCTCCCTATCTATTTTTTCCAGAGGCATTTATAGATATTAAGACCAGGCAATTTCAACTTCTAGCTTCTGGAAGATACAGGTTTTCATGTGGCTAAGAGTTCTATATGTTTCCAATGCCCTCTTTACCTCTATCCAAGCCAAAGCGAAGCTATTTTTTTATTTGCACTTCACCTTTTAGATTTCTGTTTGAAGAGGGGAAGATACCAGCATTTAAACTGTTTTTATGCCTGCATTAATTTCTCTGTCAGCTGACAGTGGTTTTAGAGCAGTTTTGGAAACATTGCTGTCTCTATTTGGGATGCTTTACCAACATAATGCATGGAGACAGCCAGAGCTCTTTGCCATGATGTACAGTAGGATGAAATTAAGAAGTGAAATGATTAATTATCATTCATCAAAATAAAGGAAAACAGGTCTTCAAATGAAATGACATGTTTAAAATAAAACATTACTCAGTTGCTGAATTAAGTGTCAAAAGGTACCATGAGGCCAACACAGTGAACAGTTTCAAAGAGTAAAACCCAAAGATAAGCTTCATCAGAGGCATCTGAATAAACAGAATGTCACCTCTACTTCAGAAGTTTTTAATCTTGTAATTGCCAGAAGCTGGGTTATGTGATTTGTTGAACAGAGTCAGCAATTCAGGGTACTGTGCTAACAAAGTTTCAGCCTGAACCAGGTAGACCAGCTTTGTCTTACTTACCTGCTCTAATGTAAACATGCAAGCACTGTATTCTTTTTTTTAATAGAGCTACTGTGGTGGGCACTGAACTTTAGCTGAACAAGCCTGCTTTTACCCTGAGAAATGCTTAATGCCTGTATCAAACGGAGAATGTGCTGTGCAAGGTGCAGTTTGTAGCTGGCACTGAATACCTGTCTGTGCTGTAGTAGCAGCAGCCAGCTCACATTTTTGGATTGCCTTCAGAGTCTCCTGTTTGCAAGCTGTGAACACTTTGCACTTTTCACAACCATCAGAAGACAATTCTTCTACGTTTATTTAGAGAAATTTAGGTTTACTAATATTTTTTAAGTACTCTTACCTTATTTCCATATTTATTGCAAAATATCTCCTCTGCAGCTGATTCAAGTTTCTGAATCTTCCTCTTAATTTGCCTGTTATATTGCCAGTGATTTCTTGTAAGGTTTTTTTGCTTGCTCTCTCACACATTTTAAAGTAAGCATATGTTGTTCTGAGTAGGACATATAATGTTTCTACACTATGACCTCTGCTGTCAAGCCACAGCTATGGTAAGAGCAATCTCTTATTTTCTAATCTAAAAATCAGGGATCCCTTTCTTTGTTCACAGTATAGCAGGAAAAGAAAAACCAAAATGGAATATATTTCAAGTGTTTCTCTGAATAAGCCATTACCGTGAATAAGGCTTTTGTAATGCCAATGCACTGTGACTCATGTAATTCAGATGTGAAGCTAATATGCTGTTTGAAAATGTACCCGCTGCTGAGATGATTCCTAAACAGGGAGGCAAAGAAGTGATTATTAGATAGGACAAGACATGAGCTGAATTACTGAAATGTGTGATAAAAAAATCTAAGCCTCTACAATTTGCTTGTCAAAAATGAAGATTTTAATCAATTTAATCAGTGTAGCAATATATTAGCTCAGCAGCCTGCCATCTCAGCATGTAATTTTAACTATAAAGAACATTCTACAAACACTATAAAGCTCCAAAGTGCTCTTTAAAAAGTCCCTAAAACATAAACAAGGTTTTTAATGGCCTGTGTCAGCAGGACTAGAACAAATCACAGGAATGTAATGAAAAAGATTTTTCTATTTCCCTTAAAAAAGTATTCTACAGCCCTAGTTAGATAATTTGACTACACCCTCATTCATCTGTGGAGGCAAAATTTAGCCTTGATTTGTCATCTTATCTCCAAAATCTCACTATTTTCATGCCTCATGGAACTACTTATACTAATCTTCATTAGTTCTCTCAGGGTACTGAAATCATCCATTCTTAATTTCAACAGTATCCTGGCATACACATTAAAACACTAAGGAATGTTATAAAACAGTATTAAGGGCAAAAATTCACCTTCAAACTGAACTGAAGTACAGAATAAATTTTCATAGGAAAATTCAGTAAGCTGAAAGAACATGAAATCATAATTTATATTAATTTGTTGTTTTTAAACATTTCAATGAAGGAATTACTGTAATTAACTTTCCCTCATGTTTTCAGTTTGCCGGTGTCTCGCTGTGAAAAATGCCTCCCCAAGCCTCCCACACATACACTAGTCACCATGTATTTGAAAGTGAAGAAAGCTAAAGGATGAGACATGTATACATGATGGCTTGAGACAAAAAATGGCAATATAAAACCACATTTTTCTGTGTGACCATGAAAGCTTGCACTAGTATTTTAATGCAAAATGCAAAATGAAAAATGAAAAATGAACTGCAAAATGAACTTTGGGTCTATTTGCATATCATAAATATACAGTTTTCTGTGTCCAGGAGATTGTGCAAACTTCTTTCTGCTCTTCCACTTCTTCTATTCATCTTTGCTTACCCACAATTATGGGAAAGGATGTATTTGGCTTTAAACTTATGTGGTCTTTTCTCTCTTTCGGAAGTTGCACGAGGGAGCAGTGATGGAACCCCCCGCAAGAATGGAAAAGTGTTCTGAGAATTGCCCTTCTGTCAAGCTGAGTGTGAGAAGAGGCTGATGAAAACTAGCCCCCAAAGAAAAGTATTTGTATCTTTGCTCCATAAATGGAGAAAATGAACTCTCAGTTCCCAAAGAAGGAGACAGAACGTGCAAAAGGGCAGCAGCTGCACCAGCGCATTTAAACCTCAGAACTATATCCAACTGGAGAAACAGATGTGAATTTGGAATAAATGTAAGGACACTTCACCCTCAGTGCACTAGTAATAGTGACAAAAGGAAGCAGTAGATTAAATCCCAGGACTGCCATTTATGCCTAGGCAAAGCATGTATGTGAACGTTAAAAAAGAGGCACTGCACGGCTCTGTGAATTAGTCTAATCAGCAACAGATTTCCTCCCAAATCAGTAGTTTTCAAGTTTAATATAAATGTTCAAAAAATAAAAATCAGTTTCTGGAGATAAAGCACACAGGACCATACATCATAGTCAGAGCACAGTTTACTTTGAAAAAGAACTCTCCTATCAAGATGTAGCAACTGCTCTACCTGTAAAGTGCAGTGAGATCCTGTCGCTGTAAGGTTGGAAGCAGTGAAAGAACACAGCAACACAACTTCTTCCAGGCAGCAAGAAGAAGAAGCAATTTATTGAAAGCCATGGCATTTACATAAGGGAGATGGTGAAAAACAAAGTAGAAAAGACTCATTGGTCCAAGAAGGCAACACCTCTTTGAAAACATGCTTTCTGCAAAACATAACAAGGCACTCACACGGCTTTCACACACCCTGCAGGTGTGTAAACATTGTTATGATTTCTTGTCCTTCAACAGGCTGAGAAAGGCAAGGCTTCAAGGCTGCTTTTTCCCTGGTTCCCAGCAGTATCCAACGACAGGATCCTGCCATGTTTACTGCTTCATATTTATTGTGCAAGCCAGTAAGCTGCTTTAAGAAACCTCTGATCTTGTCATCAATTTTATAAAATCCTTCTTCTGAGGTTCCATGAATCCCTGAAGTTTGCTGCTCGCTTGCAAGCAGCTACTAAGAAGTATGGGTTTCATATTGTTTATTCTTTATTATGCAGCTCTTATCATATGAGTACATATGAGAACATCTGTTGACATCAGTGAAAACAGCCAGAGTGCATTTACTTCCATTATATATATAACCTTTTTGAGCAACTCACATGTGGCTATTTCATAAATTTTAACAAGGTTGTTTAACCTTGAGCATAATTCACTTCAAGGAGTTTGCATGTCTACTCTTGTTTCAGAGTTTTGCGTTGTAGAGCAATAAATACATAAGTAAAGTTCTGATAATAGCCATTATTATACAGCTGAAATGGGTAATCAAACCCAACAAGATATTTGCTATTTACATGTTGTATTAATTTGATTGACCATAAACAATGTGTTAGTCCTGTCAAAATAGATCCCACAGCATCAAAAACCACATCTGGTAGGGAATTCTAACATTCTAGGCACTATATTTCTTGTAAAATAATCCTTCTATATATCTATCAACAGCTAATTATTTTAGACAGTTAATCAATTCAATTATTAGCAAAATATTTCAAATCCTTGGTGTGGTAAATGTTCATTTTCTCTAACGAGGGGTGCAGTTAGGCAATGTGTTCTCTCTGGAGGAGGAGTAAGCTAAAGAAGTCTATTTCCTCTTCCCTATTTTAGTGCTCATTCTCACACTAATGCTGTATTCATCATCCTAAATACAATCATCTATGAGGTCACAATGTAAACCAAGTCAGATGTAAATCACTCAGATTCTTTTGGGTTCAAAAAGGAAGCATCAAAAAACATTACTGCATTTCTGCTTATAGCACAGAACAAGTGAGATTACAAAAGATTTTGGTGGAGGGAAGGAATACATTCAGAAAAGAAAGCACTTCTAGATCCTGGACTGCAAAACAGCCTAAGGATTTTGGAATACATGTGGCTCATTTCCCAGGAGAATGTTTTTATTACCTGCATACAAAATATCTGGAAGGAGCAGAAGTCAACCTGGTAAACCATTAGACAAGAGCACAGTGCCAACATGATTGGCAGTGGCAGGTTAATTCTCTGGTAGGAGCTCTCTGTCCTAAATTGACACAGATTTTTCCACTTTTTCATTCCAGTCACAAAAAATAAACAAAGCCAAACTTGGCAACACAGAACTGAAAACAAAATCTTCTTGTTTAACTCAATGTCTAGTCATGAAAGAGTGGGTTTGCATTTATTTTGTCCTTTAGAGACTTTTTTCTTCTGGTGTCTCAGAGATGGCAGAAAAACAAACACATTTGGGTTTAATGTTCCCTATCAATAGTAATAGCTCCCTACTCATGACCTAACTTTTTAGAAACTACCTACCTGAGGAAAAATTCTCTCTTTTTCTGTGGTTATTAGGCCTTAGACTAAGTTTCCATTGGACACTTTGCTAGGGTCAGGTGAGTAACTTTTAGATATTTTCTGTTCAAGCATCTGAGTTGCCTCCCTGGATCTTGCCCAAATCTTGTGATCTTTGAACAGCTCAAGTGGAATGAGCTCTAAAAAGAAAGGTGTGAGAGACCTGTTGTGCTCTGAATCCTCCTTCTGGCCATTCTTGGAGGTGGGCATCACATCTCCTAACCTCCAGTCAGCCGGAGCCTTACCAGTTTGCCAGGACTGATGATAAATGGTGGAAAGCAGCTCTGTGAGAACTTCCACCAGCTCCCTCAGTATACTGGGATGAAGCACATCTGGCCTCATAGAATTGTGTGCACCTAAACATATTATTTGCTCCTTTTTTACTGACTGTGGAAACATTCTTAAAAAAAACTCAGATGTGGAGGTAAACTACACTTTCACCTGATCAAATGAAACTTATTCTCATGATATAGCTTCTGTGCCATGTACATTCCTTGTTTTCTTGGACTTATTATTTAAAGAAACAATTGAGCAGCTGCATGACAATTAACCTTGTAAAATTTGTTTGATGGGAACAAACAAAAGAAAGAGAACAAACCTATTTTTCACTTTACACTTGACAGGATTTTTCATTCTGAACTCATGAAGAGTTCAACATTCTGGGCCAATGGTTAGATTGTCAATATATATTTATTTGAAGAACTATATATCTTTATATGGAGAGGATTAGACAGATTAATATGTATTTAAATTATATGCCCTTAAAATACTGTCTTTAAATGCACAAAATGCTATGTATAAGCAATTGAGGTCTTTAAGACTTTTCAAATTACACTACACTGTAGTCAAAAAATAAACCTATATTAGGCTGATTTGTTTGCTTGCTTCTAAAGAAGGGCCTAAATTGTCATAGATTGCAGGAAAGATTGCCAATCAATATTGTTTAGCCATTCAGCATTTCAACATTTATATATTCTAAACATCTTTTCAGCTTTTTTTCCTTCAGCTATTCATGGGAATTCTAACACAAAAGGTACTATAAACTAAATAGGAGCTTGGTAATTATTGTGCAAATGCTAGAATCACTGGACTTTAAGTCTCTAGAAATTACAGCTACAGGCAAACAAGATGTGACTTACATGTTAGGGGTATCATGATATAAACAAAGACAAATATTCTTCAAATTAAGAATCAAAACAGTAATATTCTAAAAGCTGGCAGTTTGTCATAGGTTCTTATTAATCCCTTTAAAATATACCTAGTGGCTGTGTTTTCAAGTAATCATGTGAACAGCAAACAGTCAGAGTCTTAGTTTTATACATGAAAAGGGCAAAAGTAAGGGGAAAAACATTACTTTGACTTACAACCTTCTATTTATCACAGCTTCTGCAGCCCTGCCATTTAATACTTACAATTTCTGACCATTTTATTATTGTGATCCATTTATTCCATCTTCCATTCTACTGAGGCATTTGAGCAGAGATTCCCTCCTCCTCACTGGAATGTGGAGACATCTGTTTCCTAGGGTCCTGCAAGACATTACCCAGAGCTCTCCATGGATCTCTGGCTCTATCAAAGTGGCCTGACAGTCACTCTCTGACCACGAGTCTTCAGCTCATTTAATTTATAACTGTTCTTTCAGTCCAGGGCTTCCTTCTCATGCCAAATCTTTCCTTAGTATAATCTGTCAAAGATGATTCCTGCTTAGCAGTCTTGATGAATGTACCAACTGTGTACATTTTAATGTAATAACAAAAATTGAAGGTTTTCAGTTACGGGGTAAGAAAAACCTAAAAATACAAAAACCATCATGTCTAGACATTCCTGTATATTTTTCTTGCAGAAACTGCAAATAATGCTGGCTGAACAGCATCTCAGAGTCCTGCTTCAGAACCAGCAGTGCAGAGAAAATGCTATTCTCATTTTACAACAGGTACATTAAATTTAGCTTCATGTTCATTCATGCAGTAACAGATACAAAGCAAGTTCATATGCACTCTGATTGTCTTGCTAATATAAGTGATTAAATCTCAATATATTTGGGTTTTGGGGGTTTTTTGGTTGGTTTTTCGGTGTTCTTTTTTGTGTTTTGGGGGGTTGGGGTTTTTTTGGGGGGGTTTTCTGTTAATTAGTCTGTTGTTGTCTCTGGTTTATACATCAATACAGAGGAGGCTGTATTGCAGGTTGGGTTTTTTCCCCAGTGTGGAAATATTTGAGTCTTTTCCTAACAAACTACTTTTACACATTGCTTTGAATACTCATGGACATAAAAGATTAAGTAATGCACTCATAAATTGAAAAGGATGCAATTAAGAAATTCAAATGATGATTATTACAAATTTCTGTTAAACTGTAAAGTGCATTAAAAATAATGACTTAAGGGTTTCAACTAGAATGAAACCATGAAAACTGCAGAATGAATAAAGTATTCTTGCCAGAACAATAATAATAAAAAAAATAAAACAGCAAGTTTACCATCACATAAAAATTGAGCTAAGGATAATGAAAAAGCCCATGACAGAACTATAATGAAAGTAGCCAACATGATAAATAAAATTATGCTAATATACATTTTAATAGACCAATGGAAAGACAATGAAGATATACAATCCCATCTGCAACTAAGTGTTTCAGCAGAGAAAAACATCCTCTTCAAGCAGGTGCCCATGTGGTGATACCCAACCAGCATTGTAACAAATGTAGTTAACTTAAATATGGATATAAATATATTCAAAGATAATATGAGTATGAGGTACTATTTTATACTTTGTCTTAATGTTTATTAAATGGAATATCACATTATATTTGAAAAAGGATAAACTCATTCAAAACACCACAAGCTCACTCAAAATCCACAGTGTACTTACTTTCTCTTTTGGGTTTCCTTTCTAACAGGAAAGAATATTGAGTATAATAATATATGAATATATGAATCATATTTATATTTAATTAAGATTATTCCTAAACCATCATTCATTGCCATTATAAACCACAAAGATGCGTTTTCATCTTAGTTATAGATGTAGCCAAACGTTTTGAGAGGACTCAGAACAAGGACTGCTGTAGCTCGAGGAGAAACTGGCATGACTGTTCAAAACAGTTCTTCTAAAACAGCAGTGGGCTCAGGTATTAGCTAGGGCATCTCTGCAGAGCAGCAACACCTCTAAACACATTACACACAGAGGGCAAAACGGAAATAGTGGTCCTTTCTTTTTGGCCCCAGCACACCAATTTATACAATAAAGAAGCAATAATCCATGCAAAACTTCCACACCCTCTGTCCTTTCTGACTTTTTTTGCCCAGGCAGACCCAACTCTTCCATGAAGACATCTACACAGTTCTAGACAAAGCCTAGGTTTGTATTCATATTCAACCCAGTTTTCAGAAATTACATCCTAGGCAAAGATAGCCATTTGCTTACTTTCTTTGTTATAACATATACAAATTTATTCCATATTGGATTATCCAAATCCGTATGAGAAAGCAGTTAATGGTTCATATTATGCTAATGAGATCTAGTCAATACATCATGTAATAACTGAGACATTTACTTTCCTCATGTCTCAGTTATTGTAAACTGATTCTGCTGGTAAAATAATAGATTTAAGAGAATTTTGTTATGTTTATTTCAGTATAAATTAAAAGAAACCTGATGAAATTAAATTAGTTTTGCTGATGTGAGATGGATGTGAGTGGACACACAGAAATGAAAACCAAAAGTCTACCTTAAGTAATAAAAGCCTTTCTTTGGTGCACATATATATATATATGTGTGTGTGTGTGTGTGTGTGCTTTTTTTTGAGGAAGCTAAACAACTGAGGTTTAAAGGTGCTTTTAAGAAAATAGAATCTACAGGACAAATGGGTACACTTGGACAGCAAAGAATGTTAACAAAAGAGCACGTATGAAGGACTGCTTGTTTTCAGTCTAATGTCTGATGAACCAAAATCTCACCAACCCACCCAAACAGTGGTTATTTGGAGTAATATTTGTATATATATTTATTGTTGTATCTTCCCATATGTACGCGGAACTTGTAAAGATATACATTCATTTTTGGTTAAAATTATTACCAATTAGCACACTAAATTATATTTGCCAGACTTAAAAAAAAAAAAAAAAGAGAATACTCTAGAAGGAGTACTAACATTTTAAGCATACTTACTGTACATATTGCAGCAATTATTATTAATGCACCAATACAATATTAAAATGCATTCCATCAGGCTGGAATAAAGAAATCCCATTGTAACAAAATGGTCATTAAGTTTCAAGGATTTACACACACTCTGAGTGTGCAGTCTCACACTTGAAGCCAATCATTAAGCAGAAAGGCAACAGATAGATCTGGAAAATTTAGATACATATTGAAATGATATAGACTTTTTCTTGGAGAGATGCATGGATAATGTGGAACAATGTAATAAAAAAATAAAACTTAAGTGCTATGGATAACGAATCATAACAAGTTCTGAACTATTCAGGTATATGTTCACTGTAGGTTGTTGGAATCATCCACTAATGTGGCCTAAAGGGAAAATTATTGAGAGAGAAAACCTGAAAATCTGTCTTTCAAGTAGGCAGAACTGAGATGAGTTCTATTTTGAGATGGGAGATCTGCTTCACGTATATGTCCCATAAAACTGCTAATGAAATAGCTGGTATTTTTCTCATTAACATAAACTTAATAGGAAACAGATAGTTTCTGTTAGTTCATTTCAGTAATAGTCATTGAAAAGCTACAGATTGTAATCACTTTGAACAACCTATTCATTTATTTGAGACCTGAACAACTCTGAGAATTTAAAATTGCAGCGTACATCTAAGTCACTAATTTTTTGTGATTACTCCATCTTTAGAACCCACTAAGGGAAAATACATTGTATCATTTAGGCTGATTTCTGGAAAAGAACTATTCTGTCTGGTTGATTGGCCCACTGTTAGCTACTAATGTTTGGCAATACTCAAAGAGTTACATTAAAATAAACATTTTGATAAGTGCTAAGAGGTACTCATGAAAGTTCTTCCAAGCTCCTTATCTGATGCACACATCTGGTCATGAAAAGAGCATCGTGCAGGGATAGTTTTGTAAACATTTTACATCTACAGTCTGACAGATGATGTAGGTAAAGCTGTGCAAACACTTCAAACATAGCCCAGCTGCAGCAGCTGCCTCTGTGAAACCTGAAAAAGGCCTGATCAAAATACAGGGGCAAGTCAGCCACAGCTGAGAAGAAAGAGCTTGAAAGGCAGCAGAGATGCACTTGCAGCAGAAAGCCATTCGTGCCCCAGGCTGTATCAAAAGAAACACAGAGGGCAGGTTGAGGGAGGAGATGTTCCCCCTCTGCTACCCCATCCAGAGTCCTACAACCAGCTCAGGAGCTCTCACCCCAGGGAAACCATGCACCTGCTGGACTTCAGAGGAGGAACACAAAAATTATCAAAGGACTGGAGCCTCTCTCCTATGAAGAAAGGATGAACTGAGATTGTCAGACTAGAGAAGAGGCTCTGGGGAGAGCTTATTGCAGCTTTTCAGTACTTAAACAGGGCTTATGGGAAAGATGGGGATGAAATTTTTAGCAAGGTCTATTGCAATAGGACAAGGGATAATGCATTTAAACTATAGAGTTGATTTAGACAAGAAAATTTTTACATTTTAGAAAATTTAGAAATTTTTATTTTAGACAAAATTTTTTACAATGAGGGAACTAGAGAAGGTGTCCCAAGGAGGTGGTAGACACCCCATCCCTGGAAAGTCAGGGACAAGTTGGATGAGGTTTTGTATCTGGTGAAAAACATCTATTCATTGTGGAGTGATTCAACCAGATGACCTTTAAAGGTTTCTCCTAGCTCAAATTACTCTATGGTTCTATGATCATTCTATGATGAAAAAGGATTAGTTCACCCTACAGATTGAGAATTTCCCCAGTGAAAAACCAGTCTCCAACCCTTAAAAACCATAATATGCTCCACCGAGGGGTACTGATGATGTGACACAGAAAATGAACATTGTATTAAGGAAAAAGCTATTTAATGTCAGCAGTTCCAGGCTCTGAAACTTGATCTGTACTGTTAAACAAGCAGGGTCTCTGGAATGTCCTGTGTATATTTTTTGCCTTCACATTTTATTCCCAAACCATTCCAAGGACTAGACAAGAGTTGACTTGGACTAGCAGCCATCCACAACAAAATTTGGGTGCAGCTTCCTACTTTTGCAGGACAAGGTTATTGAATGTAACAAATGTGATCTATTCCACATCAGCTGTACACATCTGTCCTCAGCACACAAGTACCACCCCCAACACATTTAGTGCTCTGGAGAAACAGACTATGCAACCAACATATCTTACTGCAGGGAGATTCTGATTAGATAAAAGGATTTTATTTTTATGGTGACAATAGCCAAACACTGAACCAGGTTACTTAGAGAAGCTGTGGGATCTACCTGCTTGGAGGTCTTCAAGATTTAAAAAAGCCCTCATCAACCTGATCTGCTTCAAGAGGGGAGTCAAATCAAATGATGTCATGAGGTCTTGTACAAGATAAATTATTCTGTGATTTTGTGATTCATGTTCTGTTTCAAAATTCGCATTGTTCTGTGCACACAGGTAAGGATAATTTCATCCAAAAAAACCCCGTGATTTCTTAAACTGGCATAATACATCAGATGGATGAATTTTAAATTCTTTTTATGAGACTAGCTCATGTAATTTGAGTTCCAAACAAGACCATTATTGAAAGACAAAATGAGCATTATTATGTTACATAAGATAAACAATAAAATTTGTGTATTAACTTAACAGGCACATCCAATCAGCACATGGATTACATCTGGCAAACGTGTGTGAAAAAGCAGGAAAAAACATCAAGTTCAAAATGCAGCTGAAAGGGCTCTGAATAGCCCTCCATAATGGCCAATCACAACATCTCTAACACTACAAAACAGACCTGCACAGACATGATCTTGGTCATGCATGAAATTTGATACGTAAACTTTTATTATTTTAAAATTCTGATTTCAATTCGATTGATGTCTTGGGGTCCTCAGTTTACTTAGCAGAGTTTTCAAAAGTCCTGAAATACATCAGCAAATTACACTCATGTTCAAATGTAACTAATTCACCTAAGAAGTATTTCCTACTGGGATTCAAAATGGCCATTAATTTATACATTTTATGTAACACAGTTATGTCTGTGCCTATGTGTATTTTGCTACTATCAGATTCTTCACCATGAAGTTTTACAAAAATATTTTTTATGTACTACCTTTGATGGTAAAAATATTAATTTAGATTGTAAAGATATAAAACCAAACAGTCATTGCCAAACTCTTTCAAGATTTAAATAAATATAATGGAAATATAGATAATGTCTTGCAATCATATCTTGAAGTAAACATTCCTTCATGCAGATTTTATTATTACTTTTCCATGACATGACATGATTAAAAACACAGAAACATTTAAGTGAAGCTTATATTTCTTATATTAAATGTATTTCCACAACTTTCTAAATTAACCAAATCAAAATACAAGATAAATTGTCCTTGCCCATGAATCATTTACAAAGATTACAAAAGTTATTAATGATTGTATCACTTCATGCTTACAGAGACCTCACTCACACGGATCACTGGGAAAATAAACTACAACAGGAACCCTGTCAATTCATATATGACATCCTTAATCTGCTACTCTGCAAATGAACCAAGTCCACACACTGGTTACAAACATGTTTTTCAACACTGGCATGGTTGATGATTTAAAAGAAAAAAAAAAAAAAAAGCTAATTAACATTAATAAGTATTAACCTCAGTGATTTTTATTCTGATATAAAGACATAGTAAACAAGATTTCACACAGAGGAGATTCTAAAGCTGAATAATTAAATAAGTATTTCTTCCCCACTTTATTCTAGGAGAAGGAGCATGCAATCAGCTACAACAGAGACCTAAAGGCAGGGCTCTGGCAGGAACCACTCTGCTCTGTCCTGAAGCACTTCAGTCCAGCTCCCCTGATCTCTCTTCTCAGAGTACCTTGGTTTGAATTCACTCCAGCAGCCCCTTTCTGACCTAATTTTTCCCTACAACTTCTTCATTAATTTGCATACCCTCTTTCACCTTTTACTTTATTTAAGCACTTAGACAATCCCATCCACAATTTCCCTTCCTCTAGAACAGTGTTGTCTGCCACAAAACTAACCTTTCAGTGTGTTTTGCTTCTGCTTTTTTGATCCTTCTTTCACTATTTATTTGGACTGCAATAAGGTTAGGAGAGGCATTATGTACCTAATGTAATGTGTCCCAATTCCTGAGAGTTAACAAGTCACCAGGAGTCAATAATAAAAATTGTGACCATTAATAAAAATGTATCAAGTGCATTATTTTTAAGACTAGGAAATAAAATCCCTGCTTTGACAGGGCTAGCTTTGCAATACATGCCTACAATCAGCTTGATATTGTTAGTCCTATGAAGCACAGATTTCCAGGGGAAATGTTGGAAAGGTTGGAAAGGAGGAGAATGCTGTAAAAAAAAGATTCTTTGTGAAGACATAAAACAAATATAGACAAAGAAAGAAAAATTACTGAATCACCAAAGTCTTAAAGAAATTGTGTATTTTTTTTTATATAAGAATATGTATGAGAAAAATGTATCTGCTAAATTATGTATTAAACACATAGGTCCAAATTCTAGTCCCTCTCTTAAAACTGATCATATTCTTCCCCACCCTTTGATTATGTGGTTTTAGAAATGTATTATGCTGCCAAAGAGGATTAAACTGGATTTGAGATCCACGATGGTCCTGTTATTTCAAACATTTAGAAACAGCCTTTTGTTTTCGTTCAGCATTAAGCAAACTGACAACCTTCAGCCTCCCCTTCCTGCTGTGGTACACTGTGAAATGTCTGTAGTCTGCTTAGCTGGGACTGATTCTCATTTCCAACATTACAGAGAAAGACTATGAACATTCAGTTAAAGCTTATGTAAAATATAGCTTAGTCTATCTAGCAATGTTAATCTTGGCCCCAATCCAGCAAAGCTCTTAATATTTCTTAATATCCTCATTACATTCAACAGAAGAATTCAAAATCAAATATATAACTAAGCATGGAGCCAGTTCAAGGTTTTCAATATAATCTTTGTTATGACATTGAAAACAGTCAAAACAAAATAAAACAGAACATTGTAAATCAGGAGGGACATAAGAAACATTTCTGATAATAGTTTAAAAAAGAATACATTATTTTAATTTTTATTCTAATTGATGTAAGTTGGATATGGACTCTTAAACTGGAACTAGTCATGCACTATTGATACTGATCTCTGTTTGAAATGTCCTTCTCACATCTGGAGATGTGTTCCAGTGGATAATGCCAGGCTAAAGCTCTCCTGGATACCTCTGTACTGTATTAAAAAAAGGCCAAAGACTGAGGTCAGCACTGGACCACATGACCCTTAATACCTAATTGTTAACAGCACTTTCTGGCTCCTTTTTTTTTGGAATACTCCAGCTTGTTCTCTCCAAGACAAATTTCTTTCAGAGGTGGCAAGCCCCAAGCACTGTGGACCACAGCCAGCTGGCAGCAGCCATCCTTTCAGCAAAAGATCAATCCCTGGACTTTTATTTAGCAATATAGATGGAACTTCAGCTTCCATGGTTGGGAAATAACTCAGTAAATTAAGCTCCCTTTGCAAGGTGCCTCCTTCCCCTACTTTTTGTCTTCATGATCTCTCTTCTGTTGTAAAGGTTATGAAATCTTTTTAGCTCTATACATGGATTTCTCAGTCTCTCTGTCTTTATACAGCTAAAATAGGCTATAATTCCTCTGCCTCAGGTTTGATAGAACTCCTGAAAATCTTGAAGAAAAAAAATTACTTTGAAAAGGACCAATTTAAATTTTAAGTAGCCCTTTATCTAATTTAAAGGGGCAGATAATCAAAATATAAAATTATTATCTGTATGGCATCACCAAGTTCAAAAGTTGCTTTTATTCCTCCTATCTTTTTCTTGACTGACTCCCAAAAGCAGAAATCAGATCATGAAACCAGACAAATGTTTCAGTCTGTTAAATATTTTGTGTGTTGCATTCTACAGTCCCAGTTAAACCTTATCTCATGGTTAATGACCAACAAATTTACAGTAAATTTTCACATTCTTGATTTAAAACACTTAAAACACGGCTAAACCACAAGAAGGAAAAAAAAAATCCAAAAGAAGATAAACTTCCATGGATGTCCTGATGAGATGCAACACAAATTCCTTAAAGGTATTTCCAGCAATCATATGTTGGCTACCTCAGCCTGTTAGGAATTTCCATATACATTCAGTTTGTGTCTTGCACAGAAAATAAAGCCACTCTCTACATCCAATTGTGCTCTAAGCTGTGTAGTTATGAAATTCATGAATAAGTTTTGCTGTAGTTTTGGATACAAATTATTTTTTGACCGTGCACAGGGAGCAAATATCCTCTTTGACTGACTATAATTTGCAAAATAATTTTAAGGGTAGTAAGTGCACTCACTTTAGGACACATGTCCAAAAAATAAAAATAACCCAAAATTATTCCTCTTGCAAAAGAAGAAAAAAGAAAACAAGGACTTTTAGTACCTATCACCTTCCTAAAAAAGACTTGAACAGCAAGATGGTGTTTTAAATAAATGGAAAATATTTCAGTAAAAAGAGAACTCAGCTATTACTTTATTTTACTGATTGTTTTGTGGGCAGAATAGCATGTTTATCCTTCACTCACATCAAAGTGAGTGAAAGAAGGCTGATATAAATTCTTGCCATTCAAAATGACATAATGGTAACAGTGGCTCTGAAAAACCATGGGAGATTATTCTTGAGCAATCACTGGAAAGTGATGCATATAATTACTGCAGGTTAAATAAAACAGATTAACACAAGGAGAGGAATTATATGGGTATCATATGTGGGTGATGACATTATTTTTCTTTAATTTATTGACTTTTATAAGATAATTTGTGTTTTATCAATTAATGGTATAATATTGACTTTTAATATGTCTATCAACAATTGTTAAGAAAACTATTATACAGGGTTTTTTATTACTTTTTTAGTATTTTTTATTATATATATCAGGGGTTTTTTATTACTAATGGTAATAGTCTTGGTAGATTAATATTATCTAAAAAATGCAGTTAAAGGGATCAAAAGCAAAATATTCTCATAGTTATGAATGTTGCATGCCAGGCATCTACCAAAAATAGCAATGTGTATTATACTTCAGGAATTGTTCATGAAGTATCCAAATGAAAGTTTATATGTCAGGACATGAAATGTGAAATGTCAGTCACATCATTGGGTGTGTGTTCTTTTCTTGCTTAACTGAACGGACAAGCAGAAGCACCACTTTCAGTTTCTGGCATTGGATACAATTTGGTATGCTGCTAAGGATCTTGGAATATAATATGCAATGCTCTGGACAGTAAATTTCACAGAAATATTTTCTTTTTCCAAGGCACTAAGTCAAAAGGACATAAACACAGCTTATCTGCCCTAGTGTCTCAAACTGAAAAGGCAATTTAATTCAATCCAGCTGATCAGATAGGAACTGCAATTCCTTCTGGAAGGAAGATCATCAGAGAAGTTTAAGGTCAGATATGGTGAGAAAGCCAAACTTCCCAAGGAAAACAAAATTTTGTAAGCAAGATAAAGGGATACTGAATAATCAAGCCACCCAAACTCAGCACACAAAAAATAATCATACATATACTGCCTCAAAGTAATAGACCATGAAATGTCTGGTATTCAGGCAAGATCAACCCATACACTTATTGCTAGTCTTGGAACTCTACCAAAGCAGCAAAATAAGACATAAGCAAGTGCAAAACGTTCCATCAAAATGTTTCTACTCTCAATCAGGATGAAATGAAATGATGACTCCATTTCAGCTCTGTAAAACAAATGTCATCTTGCAGAAAGAACACTGAATTTTTTCAGGAGGACCTCTATTGAGCCAAATGCACTATCATTGTTTTTTTCAAAGCAATCAAGATGACAAAGAAAGATTCTGATGACAGCAGAAGGCAAAGCTATTGCTGTGGTTAGTTTGACAGAATAACACCTATGCACATGCTGTGGGGACAATGGCATGCAGCTTCCATGTGTCAGAAAATATCTCCAGAAATCCAGAGCTCAGATTATTGAAATAAAATATTTGCAGGTTTGTAAATGGTTCTTTTTACATGTGAATTTTTAAGAAGTACTTTTCACCCATAGTGCACACAACCACTATAATAAAGGTAAACTGAACAAGTTTCTCAATTCCTCTTATATAATACTATGATTCCTGCTGGGGAGGAGGGAAGGTCAAAGTCTCCTTATCCATCCCCCTCCAGCTGTTTTTTACCCTCCTGATCTGGTTGTTAAGCCACCACAAAACAAGAACAGAGGGTGAGGATGTATGAGAATGGAGCAGATGAAAATGTTTTACATTATGAAGAAAAAGTTGATAACCTAGGAAAACAGATTATGACTTCCCAAGCTCATTTTAGCAAAGCAGATACATAATATAAATGTAGCAATGCATTTAAATATAAATGCATTTGCCACATGTACAGATTTTCAGAGTTGCTGCAGTTTCATTTTTCAGAGTTACTGAAGTTACATATTTTACTTGTGAGCAGAAATACCAAAATGGCTGTGTGCAGTTCATACAGACAGAGGCTTTCTGTGGCTCTAAGCATACAACCAAAGCTTCTTTACCCCCTTTAAGAGCTCTTTTTTTCCTTTGGTTAGCTCTTTGGTTAGCATTTGACCTCTAACCTAAAGCCTGCTGCAGAAAGATGCTATCAAATCCTCCCTGAGTTATGAAACAAACATGCAAAAAATTTCTTTCTTTAGATTCTGTTATCCTTCATTCATCTTATCATTGTTTTCACTCTGCAAAGATATGTTAAGCTTTCTCCAAGGCCCCCAGGCAGCACAACAGTATTACAATAACATTTGCTGAAAGGCCTCAGAAAGACCTCCTACACTGCAATTCCTAGTTGCCTGGCACATCCAGGAGTCAGATCTTTTAAATCATGTGTCTTGGCAAGTTTTCCACACACACTCATTCATAACAAGTGAGCTTGTTGGGTTTTGGGGGCTCACTTTCTTTTATCACAGGTTGACATGTTGTTGAAATTAATCAAAAGCTGTTTTCCCTAATGGCTTCTGCAGGGAAGTTGGGTATGTTGGAAATGCTATTGTGATTTGGTATAAAATATTAATATCAATAGCAGCTGCTTTGTCTTATAATGCTGTGTAGAGTTAATAGTAAGGCAGTTAGTTACATTAGGAGGTCATCTGGAAAATTACCATATGAATTGTTATACTATGATACTGAGTATGGATGAGCCTTAATTATGATTTTATAAATCTTGTAAATGAAGGATTTATTTCTCTATACTAACTTTTTTGTTTTGTTTTGTTTTGTTTTGTTTATGGCTCAAAGTTTCTTTAAGTCCTGTGTCCATCCTTATCCCCTTTATAGAACTTCATACCAGTAAATCAAATCCAGGCTGTTCTGAACTGCATTCAGAGCAAGCACATTTACACTTCATGACAAGTAATTGTACTGTTGTGTGAACCAAACTAGTAGTTTCTAATGTATGAAACCTGAATTCTGTCCTTCAGCTGCAGAAACAACAGCACAGAGCTTCAAGCAGGAATCATCTGGTGGTGTTTGTGTTCATTGCCTTGGCCCAGATGACTTGCTCATGCTTGCTGAAAGTTATCTAATGTGGAGAGAGTCTAAGAGGAGTGTTTAGGAAGAAACCTAAGATTGTTGCATCTTTTGAATGTTGTTCTCATCAACAGCTTCCCTAAGCTACCAACAGTTTAAATGGAAAATGGATCATGCTCCAAGTGAATTAGGGATTCATTTGTTGCCTGGAAGCTTGGCCAGGAATACTGGTCATACAATGAATATCATAACTGATGAATATGTAAAAACTGGCAGGGACCAAGCTAAAGAGAGGAAAATAAGAATTATTACACAGGCAAGGAGATGGAAAATGAGCTGCTAACTTAGAAGGTGAAATTCATGTAAATGGTGCTTTGCACACATCAGAATTAATCTGCAGGATAGGGTGCTCTATATACATCTTGTTATTTGCAACACTGAGAAAGAATAGTCTTTCACAGAGCTCAAGCAATTTATAAAGAAGCAGTACTGCCCTGAGAAAAAAATTGAAAAATATCAATCACATATTTTTAAAACAGTCAAGGACCAGATTCACCTGACAATGTGTAAGAAGTCACCTATGCTGTATAAAGTGATTATACTTAAAATATTTTCCTCATTAAAAATTTCATTTTTTATGATTAGGTTTGAGTGAGGGGGACCTGGTTTGTTTGCTTGTTCTCTTTTGTTTTGTTTGTTTTGCTTGGGAGTTTTTTGGTGTTTGTTTGTTTGTTTGTTTGCTTGGTTGGGTTTGGGAGGGGTTACATTTATTTAGCAGGGGAGAAGTCATACTTTAACACCACATCTTCTCAGTTGGGAAATCTCTTATCCTGTTTAGAAGTGAAGATTTCAGAAATCCACCTGCAGAATCAGTAAAATAAAATTCCACTAGTAATATTTTTTACTGTTGCATTGCATGACTCCATTTTCTGCTAAACAGGAAGAAACAGCATAGTATTAATGTCATGTACCAAAACCCCCAAATCATACATCTATACATTGGGAAATTAGAAAAGCAGAAAGCTTGTGGATGCCTGAAATGCTGATTATTCCAGTTCAAATTAAAACACTTGAACCATAAAAAAAGAATCTTTGAAACATTCAGATTCATAGTGCAAGTGATGACAGATTTATACTTGGGCTTCTACATGTGTGTCCTAAAGTGAGACTCAAACAATTGAGCAATCTGAGCAAAGTACACAAGATGGGCAGCATAAAAAGATGTTCCCTAAAACAGTCTCTATATAATCCACAGTACAACATTAGCATCATAATAACAATAATAAGCAGAGCCTAGCTAACAATTGAAGAATTTATGCTTGCAAATGTGTCCCACATGTCCAATTTTGAAATTGTGAACAGTTTTCCTGCTCTGCCTTTTAACAGGATGAGTTAATACCTTGTTCTTTAATGCAAGGGATGCAAATGTGGTCTAAGTGTGTGTTAGCTCTTTCACCTTAGAGGCAGAACACTCCATTTTGTCTTGTCCTGTTTATCCATTCTGACTCTTTTCAGACTATAAATCTACAAAACTGATTTTCTACTCTGCTCATATTCCATATCAGGCTTATATGCAATAGAGGATTTGAGAAAACTGTGGTGGTTGTAATTGCTTTGATAAAAAAGTTTCAACAGAAAAAGTGGCTTGTCAGAATGGAAACAGGGTACATTCACCACTGTTAACACAGTGGAGAGATATATTCACCAGAGGAAAAATATAAGACTGGCTAAACATGGTACCACTCATAGCCATTGAAATTACTCAAATCTATAAAGCAAATTGTTTTAAAACATAACACAAATGAGAATGATAATGAGAAATGTGGGATTGAATTTTTTTCAGATAGAAAAGGAACTAAAATTTAGTTTCCCAAATCCTAAATTAGTACTACAGATTTAAATACAATAAACAAAAATATACTCCTCTATTCTTGTCTGAAAGTTTAAAAAAATGCTATCTATAAAATTCCCTAATATTGTTTAATTTTTAAGAGCCATCCTAGTTGGTAGAGGTGCATTGTTATAAAATGAAAAGAGAAGTTATGAAAAGAAATAGGGTTAAAAAACATCTCCTATTCTTACTGTTTGCTGCTGGCTTAGTTCAGATGGCTCCTCACTCACCATGCTGCCAGCTCTGAATCTAGTTCTGCACCACATTGCCCTCATACTCTACTCAGAGATAATATTTGTGCAGGATTCTTTCCTCCATCAGAGAGTTTACAGATAATGTCAAGCCTCATAGGGATCCTTGTTGTCCTTTGGTAAATATGACTGTAGAAGTCTTGATAACCTTCAACAGTACACTGTCTGGTGGTTATAAAAATATTTCATAAAGAACTGGATGAAATGCTGTTCAGTGTTGTTTCTCCATCAGGGTTTTGTGGTTGGCAGTAAGTCATAATTTGTGAGAACAGAATGCAAATATTAAGTGTTCTGAAAAACTTCATTCCATTTATATAAACTCTAAGTGTTTTTTTCTTGCCAAATATGCCACCCAGCATCATTGCACCTATTACTTGCCAGCTGAACAAAGTTATCTCATTACTAGTACTTAAAATGGATTTCTTGGTATGACTATGTAAGTTCACTGGAAGACTTGTAATATCCCTTCCAACACTAATAATTCTATGACTCTAATGTTTATACCTGACTGATGTACATGAACTGATCAAAACTTGTTTGCTGGAGGCGATTTCTAGCAAGAACAAAACACTTTTTTTACCCAGTAAACCTACAATGATTTAAAGCAGAAGAGTCTCTAATATGGGTGGTCCATTTTACAGGATTTCCAGCATCTAGAAGAATCTCTCTTTGCTCTTTCCATTTGGAAAGTTACAAAGCCAACATAAAAGTGTCCAGGAAAGACTGGACTAACCTTTTCTAATTATGAACTAGCTGGGTCATTGGGAATGCCTGCTGGCATACATTATATTATGCAAGACAACTGTTGGATGGTAATACAACACTGGTCACAGTCAATTTTTAAACACCTGTGGATTTGCAGGAATCCCTAAGCATATGACAAAAACATACACTTTGTACCAGAGCTGTGTACTGCTGGAATCATGAATCATTTAGGTATCTCTGGTCTAATACTGATCATTTGGAGTTCCTGCATATTCTCAACAGGAACTACAGAGTAGCATTTTATATTTCTTCCAACAGCCACCATGTGTTTCCAATAAGAGCAGCAGTCTGCAGGTGCAGTTATCTTTTGCAGTACATAAATTTTAAGGAGACTGAATTCTTTTTCTCCCTTAACAAACACCTCTGAGACTTGCCATGCAGTTGAGACCTTGCCATTGAGGTGTCACCTCTGACCTGCAGTGAAACCTCTGATACTGCAGAAGAAAGCAAACTCCCTGCTCTGCACAGAACACCTGCCTGAAACATCTGCAAGCAGCCAAGTCAGCAATTTAATGAACTGGCCTCCTCACAGCCCTGTGATTGCAATCACTCTGCAAGGATTCCTAAGGAAGCCAAAACTAAAAGTGCTCAGAACAGTATAACACCAAAATGCTGACCTTTTGCAGACTCAGTATGATCAAGCCTTATATTTCAGTTTGATGTAGCCTGTTAAAAACACCAGTTACATGCTAATGCTTTATGTGCTTAGTGGCTTAATTTGCCTTTTTACCTATGGCCTTGCACTCATTTGGAATACCCAGTGGAGGAAAAGCCCCCTGTAAAATCTTGGAAATACAACTTCTGTCCACTTGTGACAGAAGTGAATACTTCTATCTGCTTCTGCAGTGCTTGAGATCCCAGGATAGAACTGTTCTTTCTTAGGGTTTGCACAATCTAGGCCAGTATAAGGATGTCATATGTAAGCTCCCATAAAATCCCACAGATTTGTGTTGTCTATCAAGCTTCCTAGGAGCTCCACTGTGAATAGCATCTTCAGGGGTTTTTGGCAGGGGAAGATTGTTGGTTTGTTGGGGAGAGGGATGGTTCCTGACAGGTAAACAGCATGCAGTGACACACATTTTGACATTTCAGAAGCTTGGGAAAGTGTTCTGCTGTGGGAGCACACAAAGCTGCTGTGATATGTTGAGGGTCACCTCTCCCTATATGCCAGGGACTATGTGTGTGCACAATGAGCTAAATGGCACCTGCCCCACAGCCCTTTACCACCTGTCTGTGCTTTGGACAATCTCAGCAGAGATGAGCTCAGTCAGTATAGCAACCATGCCATATTCACCAGTACATCTCCTTCTGAGTTAATAGTTCTCACTTTCTAAGGACCTGAAGTCACACTGAAATCAAGGCACAGTTCTGGTAAGCAAAAAAGGCTATCCAGGATAAGGTCCAACACACCTTTGGTATAAACACAGCATAATTATTCTTCCACTGCAGAACGTATAAAACAATTTTCTGCTGAGCCTTTGCCAAATTATAAATCTTACTCAGTTATCTAGAGCATCCTAATTGAGTCATTAGCTCTTCCCACTTATCTGATCATTGCAAGGCTTATCTTTCCTGTATAGGCACAACTTTTTCTTTGCTTCCTTCTACTGCAAAAGTGCATGACATAGTTCATCCCTTTCAGCATCCTGAGACTGATAAACCTCTAAGGTCCCTAGGATTTTAAAAATGGCAAGTTTGCCCTTTGTAAGCCTCAGTCAGGTCAGGTTCTTTATGTACTGCAAACTGCAATGCTGCAGAGCATAAATTGAATGCCCAGCGTTATTTTCTCAGATAAATTATTTTATCTGAATCTCTTAAAAACTGGGATTTATCCAGTCATGCTCTATGGTAACACCTGTAATGCTGATAACCTGACCATTGCAGACAAGCCAATCTGCTGAAGCCACTGATGTTCCCTCTCTGCTAACTCTTGAAACTCATTCCAAGTAATCTAAGGAACAGGAGTGGCATAGCTCAGGTAGGAGGCTCAAGAGACAAGTTCATTTTAACACATTGCAATGCTGTGGTATGAGAAAAGATCACTGTTTCTGCTTTCAAGTTCTCAACATACCCAATTCAATATAATTTGAAAATTAAATAAGTTTGAATATTGAAAAGCTCTTTAATATCATGGAAGGAGAAAAATCCATTAAAAAATATGTTATTTACATAATCTGCAAAAGTTGTTTTCCAGCTAAGTTTTTAATGTACCAAGCAGTCATGGTTTCTTGTAAGTGTCTCTGCATTTTTATTCCTATTGTTATTTTGTAAGAATGATTCTAACTTAAGTAGGAACTCCTTTACTCTGATGGAAAAGATGTGATCACCTAGGGACATGAGAATGAGCAGATTCACAGGTTCCTAGTTAATTCAATTTCAGGACAGTTCTCTGGTAATGCCTCTTTTTCCCACCCCAGTATTGGGTCTGGTGAAAATTATATCTGATAAGATTCCCTAAGAAAAATAACAGAAAGACTGTCTTTCTCAAGTGAATCTCTAGATTCACAGCCATTTACAAGAGTAAATAATTAAGGTGGTCTGCAGGACATGTATGCAGTAAAAATTACCTAAATAAACATCAAGTAATTCAAAAGAGCATGACTGAGTTTCTCCATATCCTTGTCAGATCCACTAAAGGATTTTTTTTTTTCTTCATTTGAACAGAAGAGTCATCCTTTCCCCAGGACTGAAAAATCCTAATCCTGTCAGGACTCAGCCTCAGGGACCACTGCTGGTTCCTACAGGGCTCAGCATCACCATTAATGATCTGATTAATGGCACAGTGTGTGCTCTCAGCAGTTTTGCAGATGATTCAAAGCTGGGAGGAGAGTTTCATACCCAAATGGGCCATCATTCAGAGGAACCCCAAAAGGATGGAGAAAGGAAAAGATAAGAATGCACAAAGTTCAGCAAAGGGAAAAGCAAAGTCCTCCACTTGAGAAGGAGAAATAAGTGAGGAGAAGTAAGCCCTGTGCTTGTACAGGCTGACTGCAAAATGGCTTGAAAGAACCCTGGCAAAGGAGAACCTTTCAGTCCAGGTGAACAACATGAATCTGTGCTCTTGTGGCAATGAAAGCCAGTGACAGCCTAGACTGCCTTAGGCAAAACATGGTCCAAGAAACTGATCCTTCCTCTTTGCTCAACACTGGTGAGACTTATCTGGAGTGCTGGGATCAGTGCTGGGCTTCCTATAAAAAATAGATGTAGACATGCTGGAGTGAGTGCAGCAAAAGACCACAAAGGGGATTAAATGAATGGAATATCTCATACATGAGGAGAGGCTGAAAGAGTTGGAGCTCTTCAGGCTGGAGAAGAGAAGGTTCAGGATGGATGTTATCCATGAGTGTAAATGTGCAATGGAGAAAATAAAGAAGAGTGAGAGATATTTCTCAGTAGTATCTACTGAGAGGACAATAGCACAAAAATGAATCTATGAATATCAGGACACTTTTCTTCCTGTGAGGGTGATTCAGCACTGTAACAGGCTGCCCAGGGAGTGGTGGAGTCCCTGTCTTTGCAGATACTCAAAACCTGACTGGACACAGCACAGACCAGCCTGCTGTCATTGACTGCTTGAGCAGGAAAACTGCACTAGACCAAAGAGACTAGACAATCCAATCTCATCTATTCAGTGAGATTCTGAGTAATCCTTTTTGTGTTGATATTAAAAGTCAGTTCTGGAATCCATTTTCAGATTTCATGGGACAAATGGTCAAGATGGCTGATTACAGAATATTCTGACCTCAGTATTGAAATCACTGACTCAGAAGTGTTAATAGCAATGTAATTTCTCTTTCTGTGCAATAAATTATCTGACTACATGAAGTATAGTAAGTCAGATGGAGAAAACTTCTCTGTCAGGTTGCCACGTATTCACTCAGCTTCAGGTTGTACTGTAGGAAAAATGGGAAAAACAGAATCTATTCTTCAGGTAGTCAAGGCACATATAAAGCCAAGGAAAAGTTTTCAAAGGGACTTTATTCTAATAATCTTAAAAACTGAGCAAAAGTAGTCTAGCTTCTAGGACTCACATGACCAGAAACATAAGAATTTTTTGAGCAAGCACTGACATGGTAAAATAGCAAAGCTCTTCTTTCCTCTCCAGGCAGCCAGGAGACTAATTGTCTCCTTGAACATAAACTGAGGTGGAATGACTATGTTGGCTGTCTAAGGTGGTTCTGGATGTACATACAAGTTTCATATAAGCTTCCTGACTCTCAGTTATTAACAAAGTAACCCTTCTGCCACACCAATAAGTGAAGTGATGCTTTCTTTTCATTTTATTTTAAAAAATATGTAGCTGTTTATAAAAGTTCAGCATGATAAATTCTCTTTTTACTCCTTTAGAAAATGGACAGGTTAAAAGAGACATTTACTGATGGCAAAGGCTGTGTTTCATTAACCATTATTGTCACAATAAAATTAAACAAAACCCTTTCATAAGCTTCATTTCAACCAGTTTACCTTTCTCAGCTTGCAAGTTCTTCAGTTTTTTTTTTAAATTATACTATGTAAAGCAGAGAGAAATAGTCATTGCAAACTAAAAGGTTTTCACAGTAAAAAAATACAGAAATGAAAGGCCATATTGTGAAAAGTGTATGAAGTAATTAGCACATTGAGCTGCTCTAAAAGCTGCTAGCACTGTTTGGAGATTAAGTCAGTCTCTGGCATTGCTGATCATTATTATTTCAGAGTTGCACTTTTGAAGGAGGGTTTTAATGAAAGGCTATGGGATTAGTAGCTGGGGAAGAAAGAGTTTGTATTATGAGGCAGATTTGTAATGAAAGTCCATGTTGTTGCAATGGCAACAAAAGCAACATAGCTCTGGTAATGCAAATTGCTGCTTTGCTTTTGCTGAGCTTTTACCTGAATGTACAACTTTGAACAGCAGCCAGTTCACCTGTGAATTGGGAAAAAATGAATCTATTTCCTTTGCAAAAGAACAGAACAAAATAACCCCAAAGCAGGTTCAACATGTGGCCCTGAGAAATTTGGCAATCTTCTCTTGAAAAGAAGTTTCAAAAGAATGTGTTAATTCCTGAAGATGTGTCTCAATCCATTTCCTGATTCTCCTGTATTTTGTTTTCTCTTTGGAATTTGAATTAACTGTTGACTTGACTTCCAATAAAAATGGAATTTTTATTTTTTTCACTTCTTGGTTTAGGCATATATGAAATGTTTGGCAATCAGTGGGCCTGTTAAAGGTTGAGGTCTGAGTTTCCATGTAGAGATTTTATCAGGACAATAACCATTAATATTTGTGAAGCAGTTAATGAGAACATCACACCCAAAATCAGCAAATTTTTCCTTCTGCTTTATGGTTTTTTCTGGTTTTAGGTTGACATTTTATACAGCTGTCTAAAGACAAATGCATATTGAAAAAATAGATATTAAAAATCAATTAAACTTGCATAAACCAGTTTCTGAATTTAGACAGGATGCATTAATTCACAAGAGATACATTGCTGTATATTCTTTGTATATTTGGAAATACCAGGCAATCCCAAACTTAAGGATAATCAGAAATTCCAGATAATCAGAAACCAGAATAAACAGAATAAACGTTAGAAAAAGATATTTGTCATTGCCTCATTCCATCTGGCCATGTTAAAGCAAAAAGTTAGCTTCTGGAACATTAATATTTTCTTTTACAGGAAAGCATACAGATTCCTGTCAACAAAAACTCTGTTTCTATGTGGACAAAGTTAAATGTTGCTCAACTTTTGCTGTTTCAAGAATTCCCTCTTTGGTTTATTCTTCAGATTCCAATAGAGACCATTATAATAATTTGAAACAATGACAGATCTCAATGTCACACAATCAAATATTGCAAATGCAATGAAAACCAATTTCCTTCAGGAAAGAAACATTCATTCTGGAGGTGTCTTGCAAAGAAATTATTTTCAGGATACAAAATTAAAGATGAAAACAAAGACTATGTTTTTTCTCCATTTGAAATGCTGCCCTAGGCAATCCTGTGAACCTAGATAATTTTGTAATATTTCTATCACTTTGTTCTTATTCCTTTTACAAACTGGTGGAAGTAAAGCAATTTGGAGTAATCAGATGCTTTCTGTTAGTTTCTTTATGCCATCAACACAAAAGAAAACATTCATTAGAGAACTTTACTTTTTCTTCAGATGAAGTTGTCTGAGATTTACCATTTTACAAAAAAAAAATCCTGTATTCCCTGCCAGAATGAGGCAACAATTTTATCTCTGAACATAAGGTGAGCAGTTCTTTAAAATGCAAATATATGTAAAGAAACACTTCATACAGATTTAAGCCATAAACAAAATTATTCTATTCATGACTTTATATTAAATCCTTATTAATATGGTAATGTATTATTAGGTACAAACTTAAGTGCTTAGAATCAAAGTAAAGATTCAATAAAAGTAATTTACTCTGTCACAGTCTCAATCTTTTATAGATGCTTTCCAGGTGACTAGTATGCCTGAATGTTAAACAGGGCAAATTTGCACCATTTGGAACTACTTGGAAACCCTTTCATCATTTTCTTAAAAGAAATGTGTCCCAAATAGTTCAGCACATCATACTCTGGAAACCATTTAACTAATTTATAGAAACAAGACCACTGTTGAGAGTGTGGCCTGCATCTACCAGACATAATGATGCTGCCTTATGTTTTGTTCCTTCTGGAAACAATCAGTAACACACGTGCCAGAAATAATATTTACTGCATGTTCCAAAAGTGCCCAAACACCAGAGACACATGCATCTCATTGACTAGGTGGGGAGTATATACATAAATCTGCAACAACAAGAGAGAATGATATCCTGATATACATAAGAGATTTCAGTGGCTGGCAGTTTCAGATCATTTTTATATCTAATGCATCACGATTCAAAAATACCATGGAGATAAAACATGTGAGAAAAAGAGAGGGCTGAAATGAATTGAAAAAGGAAAGCTACAGAGAAAAACAAGAGAACTAGAAGACAAATGAAGAGTTTTCTCTGACAAATTTTCAGAGCTGCTAGAGATATCAAGCAGATATCAGTAACATAATATCTCATTTCTACAAATTCCATGTAATATGCTGCCAAATTATGCATGTTAGAAGTTAAAATCAGGATTTCTGAGAAGCACAAACTACTTTCCTGGGACTACTCGTGGGATTAAACATTGTACAATTTTGTGAATTTCGACAAAATCAATTCCGTAACATTTTTTTTCATAAATATTATTGACAAGAACTTGCTTCTCTAAAATCTCCAATAAGCATTTTAGAAAAGCAGCCACTTTTTCTACCTACTTCTAAAGCTTTTTCATCTCAGTTAACAGAGGGAACTGGGGAACATTGCTGTATACAAAAGAAAAAGAATACTGAAGGCTATGTCAATTGTACCTGACTAGAAATATTTTCTTAGTGCCTTGTCAATTCTTGTATGTTCCTGTTGACTAAAAAAATATCTTTTAGTCTTTAATTTATTCTGCATGTGAAGAATCTTAACTCTTGTTGGAATTGGAAGATACTTTCCCTTTGTTGGTGATGGACAGGCACAACACATTACATTATTAACAGCAGTCTCCTGTTCTCTTGTTTAGCTCACAAAGTATTTGTGGGGGTACATCCTCCAGTTCAGGACTGGCAGCACATTCTGCCTCTCAGCCCTCTGATGTAAGAAAGTACATCCCTTCAGTAATGTGATTTACTTTAGCATACATTCAGAATAACTACAAATAGGCCAGTAGTTTGAAACAGATGCAAATCAGCATGTTTGAGTCAGATTTAGTAGGTGAATTAATCAGTAAAATGTACTTTTACATTGAGGAAATAGACAGAAACCACAACTGACCAAGTACAGGCAGGGAACAGGAGTTGCTGCCTAAGGGGCCCACAGGTTGCCTTAGCATAACATCAGTGAGGGCTCAGGTCTGATCTACCAGATGAAAGGATTAGTACATCTGAGAAATGTCAGAGGAAACAAGATTACAGTGCATGTGATACATAAAGAACTGAGGGTTAAGTATGCAGAGGGCCTGTGCCAGGTCAGACTGCTGCATCTGCTCTTTTTCTCTGAAGGCACAGTAACCCACTACCAAATCTTCTCTGAAAAGGCACTAATACCTGAGTGCATTATGGTTCATCTTAGGAGTATTATCAGTGTTCTATTGACAGCTGCAGCTTTCAAGTGTGATTCATACAGAGTTAGATGTAGGTAAGCCAACAGAATGACTGTGATGAGCCCCACGTGGACCAGGAGGGGTTAATCCATCAGGATGACTGGAACTGGCTGCTGCTGGAACTGGAGGACACCACCAGCTCACCCACTGTTGTCTGGAAAGGGTGACCTGGAACAGAGACTAGGCAGAGCAAAAGGAATAAAACAGGTTTTTATTGAAAGGATACTCTTTGGCTAGTGCAAGAGCCCAGCCAGGGCTACACCCAAATCCAATCCAAGGTGGATCCCAGTCAGGAGATTTTACACTTTTATAAGTTTTGCTTCCTCTACATATTGGGATCAATTATTCAACCATATCCCCAGGCTACTGAGTCTCAGCCCCCTGGCTTGCCCCCTTTCCCTCACTGTTGTTTATGATTTTTGGGTACCAGTTATCCTTGATTCTCTAGCTAGGAAGGGATTGTTTTGTTTAACTACCCTGTAAAGAGAACTTATTAACAGCTAATATGAAGCTTCAGAGTTACACACTGAGCAGCAGAGATTCTGAAAAATGTAAAAGCTAAAACCCAAGACATCACACCATTCCCAGGGCCCCTGTACCAGACCACAGGGAGGCTGAGTCAGCCCTGCTGCTGAGTCCATCATTGCTCTCCCTGCTTTCTGCATCCTCATTACTATCACGTGGTTTTTGCCCTAAACTCTGGAATAATGAAAGGATTATGCTGTATCCCACTAGAGTGCTTTTGCTATAAAATGAGACTGGGGATAAGTGACACTGCTGGAGCTGCCATGTGTGCTAAGGTGAGCTGGCAGAGGGGACTTAATGGTGTGGTTTGACAGAACACCCTCATTCCTTCTTTTCTCCACTGCCTCTGGAGAGTAGTGTCAAGGGAAACATCCAAACCATGGGCTTTGTCCCTGGCCTTGTTAGTTGGGGTGCTCCTACCTAGGGTAAGAAATAAACCAAGGATTAAGCAAAGGATGCAGCACACACATCTTAATTACAAAGAAACTGAGCTTGTCCTGCCAGAGGATTTAAGATGGTTTGCTTAACTCCACTTTCCTGTCACAGGATCACAGAATGGTTGGGGTTGGAAGGCACCTCTGGGGGTCATCTGGTCCAAGCCCCTGCTCAAGTAGGACCATTAGAGCTGTTCATGCAGACTGTGTGCAGACAGCTTATAAATATCTCCAAGGATGGAGATTTCACAATCTCCCCAGGCAACCTGAGCCAGTGCTTGGTCACTGTCACCATGAAATAGTGTTTTCTGATGTTCAGAGGGAAATACAGTTTAATAAGTCTGGGAGATGTAATGGAATACATATTTCCCTCATTTTACAACACAGTATAAAATTCAAGCAGTATCTCAATCTTGCACCCTTCTAACAGGTGCATCAGTCAGTAAGAACCATTTGACATTAAAGAGGACTTAGTTTAATATATATTAGCACTTAAAAACCTTATGTCAGACAAATTCTTTTCTTATATTTTATATCTTATATTTCTTATATTTCATACATCACAAATATTTGTGATAACATAAGCAACAATGAATTTGCTCTAGTTTCACCTGGAAAATCTGCTTTAGTATCATATTTTAGCTACATACAAAAGTAAGACAGTCTTCACTTTTCAATTTACATTATTCCTATGTTACTTAAGAAGAAAAATAAAATTTAAAAACCAATAGCACAAATATTTAATATTTATATTTAGCTATTATTATGCATATATATATATATACACATACATCCTTATGGTATGCATGTGTACACACCTAGATATAGATAGATTAGATAGATAGATAGATAGATAGATAGATAGATAGATAGATAGATAGATAGATATAGATCTAGATTAGATATAGATATAGATATAGATATAGATATAGATATAGATATAGATATAGATATAGATATAGATATAGATATAGATATAGATATAGATATAGATATAGATGATATAGATATAGATATAGATATACACTTGATGTTTCTAGACAAAGTAAAGCTTTATTGATAACCAAAATTTGTCAGGGAGAATCTCTGACCTGGGTCAAGCTGATGAGGCAAAACTGACAGGTCATGAATGTCAAGACCTTTTTCAATTAACCCCACACCATGTGAATGGTATTGGGTAATTACTGGTTTAGATGTGTCAGGGGGATTAATCATGTCTCTTATACCATTTAGACAATTAAATAGTTGTGAGTGAAACTTACAGTATACTACTACAGTCTATTACCTGTAACATAGTAAATATTGATACTTGAAATATTTTTAACTCTGCAAATTTCAGCTTTCAGGCATGATGCCCAAAATATAAATATAAAATGATGGCCATCTGAACCTCCCTTCAAGGCTTCAGAGTTAAAGGTAAGCACACTATCATTTAATTAAAATACTAGGTACAGACTCTTCTCCAAAGAGCATGGAAGATAATGATTAATGAGAACATTAACTGATGGAAAAAATACATATAGCCTTTAAAATTATTTACTGACAATAAAGTTTAAAGAAATGTATATTATCCATGTACAAGTTATAAATTTATTCAATCTAACACCACAACTGGTTTTTTATGGCTAATTTGTCTACCTTTTCAGAATCCATCAGCATCTTGATTTTACTTGAGAGAACACTTATGTTCATAATTCCAACATTTATAAACTTTCTGAGCAAGACTACAAAAATAATTTCACTGAATTAGGGCTCAGATTTGTTTTACTCTTTTCTCTACTAGTATTCATTGGTTAAAAAATTTAATTTGCCTATGTTAAAAGAGGATGGAAATAAGAAACATGAGAACTGGAAAAATGGGAATATTTCAAAAGTTTTGCCTCTTCTTGGTTCTCATAGACTTTGGAGGCACAGTAGCTGGGTAAACAGAAATGCAGTTGCCAAACACTTAGGGGCATGACTTTTACTACTGGCCTGGCTTGATCAGAAAATTGTACCTGTCTTAGCAACTACAGTTTAGGCCAAAAGGTTATTTTTGTTGTCCCATTTTCAATATTAAGTTATAAAATATCAAGGCTACTTAATTACTGCAGCAAAATTCAGCAGTCTGTTCATACACACAGATTGCTGTCCTGATTTTGGCTGGGATAGATCATTTTCCTCCTAGTAGCTGGTACAGGGCTATGTTTTGGATTCAGTATGAGAGTAAGGCAGTGACCCAGTGATGTTTTAGCTGCTGCTGAGCAGTGCTTACATGAAGTCCAGTTCTTTTTTCCAGGACTTTCCAGCTTCCCAAGCACAGCCATCAAGCAGAGGCACAAGAAGCCAGGAGGAAGCCTGGTCAGGAGAGCTGCCCCAGACTGGCCAAAGGGATATTCCATACCACAGAGCATCATGCTCAGTATGAAGTGGATGGGAGCTGCCAATCACTGCTTGGAGATGGGCTGGGTATTTGTCACTGGGTGGTTTATTGTAGGTTATTGTGCATCACTTGTCTGTCCTGGGGGTTATCTCCCTCTCTCCTTCTCTTTTTTATTAGAATTATTCTTAGTAGTAGCAACAGCAGCAGCATTAGTATTGTCCTTATTATCTGTTTTTTCTTTGTTTCAACTATTAACGTGTTTTTATTTTAACCCCCAAGTTCTATTTTCCTTTCTTCCTCAATTCCCCTCCTTATCCCTTCAGTGTTGGGGATGGGGAAATGAGTTCACTGTGAGGTGGCACTAGGCTGCCAGCTGGGGTTAAGCCACAGAATTGCTATAAGCAGATCCCTTTTGTATGATGGCTTCTTACCAGTTGTGACCTCTGAAATTAGTCTTCAGCCTCTTCAGCTGTCCCTGCCTGTGCTCAGAATAAGGAAATTTGCAGCTCATCTTTCCCAGTGAGTAGGTTCCAGGTCCAGAACAAAGACCAGTTGTGGTGTGAGACACCAGTCAGAAACATGCTTTTTATTTTTTCACAGGAGAAGATACAAGAAGGAGAGCCCTGGTTAGAAGGGATACCCATCTAAGGGTTGTGTGCTTTGACAACAGCAAAGGATTTATGGCCAAATACCTGGAAAATGAAAGGAGGGAAGAGAAAATTCAGAGCAGGGGAACAGATGGTAGCTCTTGAAGAGTAGTGGTTGTGTGTAGGTACTGGGAAGAAATCTGAAATTCAAAGCTCCACTAAGTTTAGGAGCAGGTCTGCCCCTCTGAGCACCATAGGGTAGGGGGCACAGTAAGGGCTCACATGTGAACTGCTACTCCTTTGAAAAAGAGAAGGTGGTTTCTCATCAGTTTTACTCAAGTCACTGAAGTTACATCCATAAATTAGCATCCCTTAATGGATGTGTCCACCAGAAAGAGAATACCAATGCTTGTAGGAGGAGGAGTGTTCTTCAACCAGAGCAGACTTTATGCTTTGAATTTTTATAACATGATAAATTAGATAGAAAGACTCGATTTTTCTGAGCACAACAAAAAGCTTATGCATGGATTAGCTCCCATTCAGTTTCTCATCTATATGCAAACACCTAGTGCAGAAAAAAAGTAAAGCAGTGCCATGAAAAAGCCTCACAAAACATCTCCATCCCATTCAGATTTTTCTGGTTTCTTCTCCTGTACATCAGGAGGTCACTCTCAATGAGAATTCAAGGAATACACTTTGCTTAAAAAGGGCTCTCCATCCAACATTTATGAACCTGAAAATACCAGTTAATGTAAACTAAAATCTTTGCCTAAATAAGTTTGAATTTCTATGTATCTATAATAAAAATGTTTGTCAAAACCAGAATAAAATTGCCAGTGAGAGGAACAAGGCAAAGGATTACATCACAGAGCAGACTTACAGCTTGGTCTCCATAATTGCAAGGAGGTATTTGAACAATAAAATTTTACTTTTTATGGGCTGGATGTCTACTTTTCTATGGCCAGGCTTGTTTCCATATAGAATAAAGTATGGAAGTTCTCCAAAAAATCCTTACTTTTTCTGGGTAGAGGATTTGATAGAGTGAGAGAGAAATTGTGTTCCCAGTTTGAGCTGTGCTTTACTAGATACACTGAAGTAAAACACAATCTCCTTCCCAAAACATATGAAGAGAAACAAAGTGGCTTATAACAATCCTTGCCAATGTTTTATTGCAAACACTAATGCAGCAGGATTATTGCCCTCTTTTGACCTTTTGACCTTGGTTAACTACATCTTCAAAAAATACCATTTGCTCCATGCATTTTTCTCCATTAATGGCAGTAATTTTTAACCTTGTGGTATTTGTTCAGCATAGTTCAATCAGGGAGAAAATAAATGTTGTAAGCATAGCTGGTGGCATTATGAATACTGAGCTTTATCATAGAAAAAGATGTTTACAGATAGAATAATATTTTTCCTTCAAATATAAAGTTAAAAAAAAGGAAAGAAAATTCTATCAGTTTGACAAGTGAATAAAAGATTATTGTTTCTATTTTGAAATCATCACAAATTTCACACAAAATTGTAATCAGAAGTATCATTAAAGTATATAAACAATTAGCCCATATTTTTGTTAATAACCTAAAACAAAAAGAGAATGTATGTCATTATGTATGTGATCTTTAGAAACACAGTCTCTTCCTTTATCTAATGTCCCAGCTTCTTGCTTAGGTGTTTGCTCTAGTGACAGAAAACACAAATTTGATGACAGAATGAAAGGCTGAAAGCACCTAATTAATTATAGCCATAAAAAGGTTCATTTTTGTCTTTGCACACATGCATATACTTATATTTTGAGACAGAATCAACACTTCCATGTACTTTTAGACATAAGAATTATTTTAGGAAGCAAATTTACATTTCAAAGCTTTTCCTTTTTTCTTCCAAAAGCGTGTCACAAGGATATATTTCCCCCTGTCCAGTTCTTTACACAATCACTGACTTTGTCAACATTTAATCTCACAGGAGTTTCTTCCTTTTTTCTCAAAGCCAGAGAAACAGTACTCCAGTGCTTTGGTTGTACTGCTCCTCACAGAAATTCTTTATAATAACACAGAATTTTAATCTATTCATCTTGGTCTTAGTTTTTGCATGTAGGTATGTTGCCTTTCAGTCTGAGAGCTAGAATATCCTGAAAGCCACAAGTGATAGAATATGGGCAGTGCTACAGGAACATCTCCCTTCCAGTCCCACTGATTCACTGAGCTGGAAGGGGAACTAAGTCTTCCAGGTACAAATTAGCTACAAATATATTGAGGATCTAGGCCACCAGTGTTTTGTTCTAAGAACAATTCTAACACAAGACTCAGCTGCATTTGTGTTGTCAGAAACCAAAGATTTTCTGCTTTCATTACAGTACTGATAACATCAGAGCTACCAGGGCTTGTGAAGAGCAATATAGTTAATAGTTAAAGATTTTTTATCTGTAGCAAATGATGTGCATGGCCCTAATAAAATGTACTGTTCTACTAATAGGAAATAAAAATCCATCACATATTTCAGTGTGAAACAAAGTCTCAGGTAATTTGAGATTTTATGTCAATCTAATGGCACTCATGAGCTAAACAGCTATTTTACTGGGGGAAAGAGTTGAAGAAAGGATAACACACCCACCTTTGCAGGTGTTTTCAGTAAAAAAAAAAAAGAAAAAAGTGAGAAAAAGTCTTTCAGACGTAAAGCAAGGTAGAAGATACTTTTATCTTGCTTTACATCTGCATACTGTGGTACTGTAAAAACTGATGGACCAAAACATTCTTCAAACAAATATTTATCTACCTGATAAGACAGAGGCAGTTTTGGAAAAGCTTTCAACTCCTCTATAGACTAAACTGTTTACTTTATCCTGAATTGATATTAACCAAATCACTCAATATATCCAGAACCTTGGTTGCCTTTTCAAAAAGGAAGGGAAAAAAAACCTTGTTTTGTATTAACTATAATGTATGATTTGTCTGATGTTAATGAATTGTACTGTAATGTGATCAATCCATTTCTTCCAGAAGTATTCCAAATTTCTACATGTCTATTCCTTGGATTAATAAACAATTTTGCATGAAAAAAGACAGCAAAAATGTTAGAAATTTGAGAAACTAAATTAATCCAAGTGGTTTCCTTTGAAATTAACTTGATTTTTCTCTACTGGACATTGAAAAACTTAACTCCCATCTACCAGGTGTGCATATTTAATGCTGTTTAGCTTTTTTACTGGAATACCAACAAGCAAGACATGCATCCTTAGTAACTACAAAGTACAGTGCAGCAATTTCTTGTGCTTATTAATCCTGATATATTGGTATGTTGCTCTTTGAATCCAAAGGTCAGGTCTTGCAGTGAAGTTCGAGTGGATTTCTTAACTTTTTTTTTCTGAAACACTGCAATGCAGAAGTACTGAGATTTTGTTAAAAATTCTTAAGCTCCTTCAATGCCATTCAAATCATTAAATCCTAACCTCTATGTGGCCTTATTTTACCAGTTTGTGAAGTGGAACTAGACACCTTCATTAGCCTCTCAGCTAAGTATGCAAAACCTGAGTGTTAGCCAGTCCTCCCAATACAGAGCACTCTTTATGAATAACCTGGGAAATATTCAGAGAGAAAATGTGCCTTGCTCCCAATCATTCCAGAAATCTTCTCTTGCACCATAAAACTCCTGGATTCCACCTCAGGCTGATGCAATTTAGAGGCTGCTTCAAGGAGTCAGGGGAGAACAATAATTGATTACTGCTTTCTTCTTTTGTTTTATTTTCCTTTTGTCCCTCCCTTGGGTTATGCAAAGCAGCAATTTATAACAGAATCTGGATTAAACTGCTCTGGAAAATATCCAGTTCACAAAGTGCAATAGCTATGAAATACCATCATATCATTAATGGCCAGAAATACCTATGTTATATGTTTCTTTTGAAATAGCAGCAGCAAGTTACATAAATGTTTCCTTACCTGATTAATACATTAATCTATTATGTGATGAATGTCAGTGCTCACACTTTTAGTAGTAAATGTCCTTATAGTAACCTGTAAAAGTGGTTATAATGTAGTACCATTTAAGCATGTTTAACTAATTTTGTTATGGAAATATCCTGAAATGCTACCACACTCAATACTACATTTGTAATTGTAGAATGACTTTTTTTTGTAGTTCAAATACTGGTTTTTATTTGTTCAGAATTGTGAATAGGGGTCATGTTACTGCTCAGAGAGCATCTGCAGATCTGCAAGCATCTGTGTGGTGTTCTGCAACCACCTGAAAACCACTTTTATGATAGCAAAATTGACTTCCAGCCTCACTTGACTTAACCAATGAGCACACCTTTAGCATTTAGCACACAGCTTTTGCTTAGATTTTGCTGAATAAACACTTGACAAAATCTTTGACTAGAAGGGGATGTTTCTCACTTCTACAGTTAATTTGCCTGCTGAAGGTAAGACTCTTATTAGATGTGAAGAACACAGATTTAATATTCAGTGATGTGTATTTTTAAGCAAATTCAGTCTCTAATCCACCAAAATCTTACAGAATATATGCTTAGAAAGCTTTAAAGAGGGAATTGTCACATTCCTGGAAACTTACTTTAGATAGAAGTAGTTCAAAGCATTTACATTAAAGCCCTAATTTTTTTTTTGCCATTTAACATTGTGGAGGTGAGTTTGGCAGACACAACATCTTCAATTCAAAGCCAAAGGCAAATGTATACATCTCTACTCTTGTTCCATTCATGTTTTCATGAATTCCAAAAAATGTATTGCTTTAGGCTTACTTTATGCTATAGAGTCTATAGTCTATAGAGACTTTGTTGACAATTATAAAAAAAAAAATGTATATATATATAAAGACTGTTGATAATTATAAAACTTTTATTTTTGAACTAGGCACACTGGCAGTGACCCATATGGTCCCCAATAACAGTAGTGGACTGTCAGTGTCTCTGTTGGCTCTTCAGCTGTATGTGAGAAAGGACAATAAAAAGAAGGACATATTTGTTGATAGGGTTTCTTAATGTGGGAGTTGCAGTGACAGATATAAAGGAATTTAGAAAATACAAAAAAAGAGCAGTGAAAAATAAGCTATATATAAACACCTATTAGAACATTTGGGGTAACAATCTTCATTTCTTCAGGAGGAAAGGAAAATCATAGATTTAGGCAGCCTTATTTTCATATGTTTTTTATACACCATTTGCAGTCACAGCTAGAATACATTCTAACCATATCAAACTATTGTTCTGGTAGGGAGGTGAATGTTAAAGATGAAGAAGAAGGGGAAAGGGAAAGGGAAAGGGAAAGGGAAAGGGAAAGGGAAAGGGAAAGGGAAAGGGAAAGGGAAAGGGAAAGGGAAAGGGAAAGGGAAAGGGAAAGGGAAAGGGAAAGGGAAAGGGAAAGGGAAAGGGAAAGGGAAAAGGAAAGGGAAAGGAAAGGAAAATCCTCTTCTATGTTACCTTCAGCATAAAAACCTTTGCATTGAGTTCCCAGATGATGTGGGTGTCAGCTATGGAGAATCATGCAGCATGAGGCAAATTTTTCAGAAAAAACCCTCTTCCAAAACCCCAGCAGATTTGGGAAATCTCCTCATCCAACTTGTAAACAGACTTGCTGTGCAATACTTGTAGGACAAGCAGCCCCTCCAATTGGAATGGGATCAACATGCAGTCACTTCAAAATGCCTGGAATACTGATGTGGTAATTACCATTAATGCTAATACTACAATTTGTAAGCCAAGTCTGAGGTACCTGAGTCATCTGTGGTTGCAGAAGTTTTGTTCATTGGTGTGGACACTGGTGTGATACCCAAAGCTTGGTGCATGCATGGCTAACAAATGAGTTTAACCAACTCAATTATTTATATCCCTACAAATGGTAGACACTCAGACAGATACTTTTTGTCCAGCTTGAATGGAAAGATCACAGGGGAGCCAAATTTTTTGGTCGTTCCAAAAGCATTGAATTATCACTGGGGTTTCTCAAATTCCAAGCCCTGTTTGCCCTTACCAAAGACTGCTCTATTTCACACATACACAAATTCTCAAAGGATAAAATCTCTGCTCGTGCTTGGGGCAAAAAGGAAAAGCTTGTTCATTTGTGGTGATATAAAAGCTTAGTTTTTATGCACACAGGACAATACTGTCAGTAGTGTTGTTAACCACAGAAAGTTACAACAGCTAAGAAGGAGCAGCTCAGTGGGGTAATGTAAACACATGCTGGGGAAGTAAGGGATGGCTCTAAGAAATGAAGGAATTTCATGTTTTGGGTTAATGATGATTTTCTGGAAATTCTTGGGAGGTCTAACTGTATTCTGAGAGATCTTTGGTTTCTCATGATTGCAAAGCTTCTGACTCTCCCCCCCACATACACAAAAGCTGGTGCCATGCCCTGTATAGTCGTGCAAAGTGAAGCTCTCTGCAGGAACAGCTCACAATTTTCTCTGCATTCCAGTGAAGCCAATGTTGGAATGCCACTGAGAACCTTCCATCTGTGTTTTTAGTAGGTGGTTTGGGTGGAAAAAAAGCATTTTGGGAGGTTGTCCCCAGAAGACAGCTGTGGCAACACAGGGATTACCACTGTCAGAGCTGTGCATTTGGCTCACCCCATGCATGTGTGTTCACTAATGGAGAAATTTGGTTACTTTTTACAGGGTGTGCTCATTGCTTGGGTGGTTTAACAATCAAGGATCTGAATAGCAGTTTCTATATGGTAGGGTTTAGATTATCCACCTTCATGCTCGTGTTTCTTTTAGTGCTCTCCCTTCTCAATATCCTATTAATCCACTGCTCTTTGAATCCCTTGCCTCCTCTGCCCTGCTTTTGGTGCTGCTCTCCTCCCATCCTTCACCACCCTTTGTTTGTTACAAATAAAACATGATCATAGTTACACACCTGCTGTTCTCATTTCAGGATAACATAGAATACAGCTTTCCCAGCAATGTGACACCGACAGCAGTCAGAGATTTCTGTGACATTTTTCTTCTCTTTTGCACATCTTTTTGAATATTTGACATTAGGTGAAAAGCAGTCTTTTGCTTTTACATTACTTCTGTTTTGAACAAGCAGGGTTTCAATTTCTTCGAAGATAAGAACAAAAAATCTATTCTTTGGTAGAGCTATTTTGCTCTATAATGACAATATTGACTCTTCTCATGCCATTAGATCATCTACCTTCAGGCCAGAGCAATAAAGATGCTTAATTTGCCTCTCACCTAACCTTGAGATTTATTTTAAAATATGTGATGTGTTATGGGAGAAGCACATTTACCATCATCACCTCCCTTCATTTTAGATTATCTAAAATATGTGTCCCTGCTCATGCTACTTTTGCCCCTCTTTTCAGTAAGTTATTTCAGTGTTGCTTTCTCGATTTAATTCCTAACTGCTGGAAGTTGATACTTTCCTTGCTTTTAGTGTTGTTTGCTCAGCTCTACTCTAATTCCTTGAATTTACCCCAGGACCATTCCCTTTGCCTTGTTTGCACTGTTAACAGTGCCAGCTCCCTATTTATTGCCCTTTTTCAACCCATTTTTCCAGTTCTAACCATGTGTTTGCTGTTGCCATCTGCTTGCTGCAATTACATCTCACTTAAAAATCTCTCTGTACACACCTGAGTTGCAGATGGAGAGTTCCTTTTGTTGGTTTGTTCATAAGTTTATTTACTTTCAAAGAAAAAGGAAAAATTACCTGAAGTGACAACTTCCTCTTAGTCTGCATTTTGCAAGGTGGGAAAAGGTAAATTAGTCTTGTGTAGAAATAAAGAATCAAGTATGTTGTTGGTGCTAAACAACTTTTGTGTATGTGTTTATTAACTTACATAGAATTATATATGTAAGTGTAACACCCATAAAAGATTTTCACTGTTCCTTACTTTGAATTAGGCTTTCATGTTATCAGCTGCAGTATCTGAGTCAGAAGTTAATCTGTTGCAGCTTTGGGGTAACTGTGTAATGCCAAGATTACACTCCCATTTGCATGCCCCTCAAATCAATTAAATGAAGCTAATGAAACTACAAGCTAAGTAAAATATTATCATCACAGCAGATTTCAGTCATGATTATGTGCATGAAAATCTGAAATGACACTGCATGGACCCTGATATCACCTAATTGCCTTTGAATTTGTACTGGTAAAACTCAAGTTGGAAATTAATTAATTCTCCTTGCAAGGAGAATTATTTAATATCTTGGCAAACATGAGTGCTCTTTATTTTATGAATGGAAATTAATTCTATTGGGCATTTTGAAGATATATTAGAATGTAAGATGGCTGAATATGTGATAACTTCAACACCACATACTAGAATTGTTGGAGTATAAAATATTTTTGGATGCAGTCTTCAATACTGAGAGTATGTTCTATTCTTGATATTGTAATGGTAAATACATATAAATTAATTTGAAAAATTAAAACCCTATATGATCACACTTTTAATATATATAATTATTATAAATAAATATACATATCTTCAATTCCAATATTGTACATTTTCCATAGTTTCACCTTTCCTGAAAAGTTTAATTTTTTTTTTTTAGATGAAAATTCTGGTGTAACCTACTTTGGTCCTACCCAGAGAAGAGTTTATGTCAGGAATCTGTAATGTGGAATTAATTCAGACCTGTGAAAATATAGATAAGAAGTTATGTCTTTTCCATCGTGTAGCCATTGACTATAAAGAAAAATTGGGAAATTCCAAATTTTTGTTTTTGTTCTAACCAAATTTCACCCTTTTTTTGTTCTGTGACCTGTTTTTCTGCTCTAATGAAGCTGAGCCATTCTGGGACACTGAGAGGACTGAAATGAAAGAACATGAGGTAGTCAAAGGTTCTTGTTTAATAAATCTTTATTAACCACCTTTAGTTTATTACTCCTTATGTTGATTTCAGTCTTAGGAAAGATTTAAAAATATATTCTGAGAAACTTTCTGCTGTGGAAGAGTTTGGTTTGTGAGGAATGTGGTGGTATGCCAACTCTTTCAGCATGGAAAAACTAATACTTACCACTTAAGGTAATGTAATTCAGCAACCCAGAGCTAACTGCAAAATAGTCCTGCTAAGAGTGAAATAATACAACAGCAATATGGGGTGCAATCCTAGCAAGGATTTGTGAGAATCAGTTCCTATAAAACAACTTTACAATAAAATTAATTTGTGGCTGAAGACCTTCACCAAGGAAAGTAATACCTGGGAGGAAAAGAACTGCCTCACTCTTTATGGTGTGACCAGGTAGCATAAACCAGTAGAGACTAAGCAAAACATTATTAAAGTCACTACTGAGCAAGAGGATAATGGAGTCTTGCAAAAATACACTTTAATTGGTAGCACCTTAGAGTCAAAATAGCTACATTGATTTACAGGAGCAGATAGGGTAGTCTTTTATCTTCAAAGACTCCAGTTCAAGGAGCTTTGAGTTATATAGAACTGAAGTAATATCGTTTCCCTCAAAACAATTTCTTAGTGTAGGGATGCTGCTACAGGGTGAATTTATTGATTGCATCTATGATGCTACTGGCTAAAAGGAAATGGCACTGTATTTTCTCATTGTAAGCTCAGTGTTAAGGATTTCAAACACCAGTGCTCTTGCCTTATGGAATCAAAGATGAACTTGTTAACTTGCCCTTGACCTTGAGGAATAAATGCCATAAAAACCATTGTTCCCCATATGCAGATTAACATTTCTCTTGCTTTTCTGATTTCTAATGAGAATACAAATTCTTTCCCAATCAGGTCATGGCAGGAAGGATGTTTCCTTTTCTATCTTTGGTATCCAGTTCAGCTATAGTTTTGGATGTTTAACCCAGGTATGCTTGCATTCCTCTTTGGCTGGACAGAAACAACCCAGTCTGTGAGAAACTCTGATATAAAATACAGTTCTATCTAATAACATTACTGCAGGTGACAGTGAATATTATGAGCATTATTAAAGGAAAGAATATGTCTACACAGAATCTGAGATGGTGTAGTAGCTGTGAGGAGATTAATAAAACCCTGGCACCCCAAACATTTGGACTTCCACATCAAGCAGCAGAACTGAAAGGGTTTAAAATATCTGTGACATGATGCAAACATTAAACCAGGACTCAGAGCCAAATTTTGCAGACTAGCCACATGTCTATTAAATTTCTGAATAAACAATGCTCTTCTTGTCATTTCTTGTTTGAAACACAGCTCTACCACATAAAACAATAATCAATCCAAGATCCTCAGACATGCAATGCTCTCTCTGTATTGATTTTCTAGCTGTTGCCTGTTCAGAGAAAACAGCTTGGGATTGTACATTTGCTTTATACATGTATAATTTTGTGAGTACCTCTACTTCTTTCTCCTCCTGAAGGTATGCAACTGGGGAGGACACCAGCTGTACTGTATCCATAGTAGTAGGATTGCTGAAGAAACTTGGGAGGAGAATCAGTACACAGAAGAGAGAAAAGATGACCAGAAGGGAATAATTTATTGTGTAATATATATTGCTTGTCCTAGCAACAGGCTTTAATTACCTTAATAAAGTAATCAAATTTGGATTTTCTTTTTAAATATCCAAAAAAGTACAAAATTCTAGAGTACAGAGTGAATAATTTTCTTTTAAATTCCTTGTCTTTACTTATTTCCTACCAAAGAAACACCTAGGAGCTTGAGAAGGTTTTTATTGATGCATTAGAGGATTTTGGGTAAAAATAAATCTCTAGTCAGGCAAATTTATTACCTAAATAATAACCAAGAAAATGCTGTTATCTCTATTTCAGTAGGGCAACTTGTAGGCATTTGTAGGGCAAATTGCAGGCATTTATGAGAAGAACTGGGAAAGCTTCTTTCAGGCAGGGTATTAACCTGCTTTCACCCTCCTTTCTAAGTGAAGACTTAGACTTTTCTTTCTGAGTGAAGAACAAAACAGTGATTTGCTTGAATACTGGGCTGGGAAATGGTGCCCCACTGCCAGGGAGCACCAGATGCCATAGGTAATGGTGACAGGCTTCAACTGGGAACTGGAACAGGTCTAGGGATGCTCTTCAAGGACACCAAGTCTGAAAAGTGATTCCTAAACTTTGGAACATGCAGCACAGTGACTGAATGAAGAGCAATGTGTCATGGATAGGACACAGAACCTCCATGTGTAACAATCACATAAAGTGTGTGCAATTGAAAGCTTTGATGCTTACACTGAAAACCAAAACTGGATGTAAAATGAAAGAACTGCTGTAAGGTTAAACAAAAATTAGAGATAATTAATGCAATAAAAGAGCATTTTCTTCTTTTTGGAATGTCAACACATAGCAACCACTAGGTGACTATTAGAGTAACAGACTGGCAAATGAAATGAGCTCAAAGTGTCTGGTGGAACTTCCTGGGCACTTCCTCACTGTCCATTTCACTTGTGCTGGTCTACCCAGATATCCACCTCTCCTCAAAACAAGTCTTTCAGGAATGAAGTAGGAGCTTAATCCTCATATATTTAATGCTGGCTGAGACTTTCTGACATTCCTTTTAGAATGTTCCTTTCACATTCACATTCCTGAAAACATAATGAATAATGCTTAGGACTGTAGTTTATTTCAGTGCCTCTTAAGTCCTAGAAACCACAAAGAATCTCTTCAGGCCAGGTTCCCTAGTGCTTTTTCTCCTCTAATCCCAAATACTTTAATTTGAGTCCATTAGATATTCATCATCCTGTTTCTGCATTAGTCTTCTTCTTACCTTTTCTGAGCAAATTATATCCTTCAATTATTAATGCTGTGACACATGTCAATCATCCAAGAAATTTTTAATCAACCAAGTGTCATTTACAGCAAAATATTGCCCATGTAATAAAGCCTCTTCCTCCTCCCAGTTAATCCCTACACTATCAAATATATTTGTTACCCAGCCCCTCATTCTCTTTTTTCTGACCTTATGGCAAATACTTCTTTTTTTGCCAATATTTAAAATTTTTTTAAGGGCAGAATAGTTCATACCAATTTGGTAAGTTTTGTGAACCTGTCTCAATAAATCAGTAAATTAGTGAGAGAGAGGTGCAGTTCTTCTTTGGGTCATAGGGTTTATGGAACATTATTCCATGGCCAAGGCAGCTGACATTCTGCTGGCAGCACCATCTGCTCACAGACATATTTATCTCCATGTCACATCTGTCCCTAAGACTTGACCTTTGATCAGCAGAATTAACAAAAAAGCCACCTGAGCTCTTGACCCCTTCACCTCCCCATTCCAGACCCTTACAGTAGCTTCCAATCTGTGCAAACCCATTCCCAGTAGTGTTATAAACACCCACATGGAACACAAGCGTGGAGGGGTGTCCAGAGGGTTGGGGAGCCCTGGCAATATTTCAGTATCAGCAGGGATTTGGGTTCCTCAGAGCCAACACATCTCCTACAATGTCATGTCAGCAGATGGGTCCCATTGTCAGGCTCATCACCACTGCCATTGGCAAATCTTATAATCTCATAACAAAAGTCGTGTTTCTTGGTGTTCCTCATTCCACCTAATCCTTTAAATTCTTAAGTTCACAAGAATTTTCCATTCATCTCTTCCAAACCCTCTCCCTCCATTTCTCTCACTCATTTAAAATTACAACTTTTCTATTTACAGGGGAAAAAAAGCTCAAAAACATAAATATTCATTGCCAATAAACCAGAAGGTAAATGAAACAGAAAAAACCCCCAAACTAACCAAACAAAATGAAACCTCCTATTTTCTCTCTTTAGAAAAGTCTAGTACTTTTAAAAGCATATATGAGTTTGGTAATTCTAGTGATTATTTTAACAATGATAATTCAAAGTACTGTAGAATAAAAGGATGCAAAGTCATCTATCCTTAGTGATAAGAGGTTGAAGAGAAGACAAACATGCCTAGTTATAATTTTCTGCTTTAGCAAAACCCCTGGTTGAATTCCTGAAATTCTTCCTGAAATAGACTCTTGTAAAAAGTCCAAGTCTACAGTGAAATGAACCTACACACAGGGAGTGCAGTGCTATAGAAAACGCCATCCTTCAGAAACATTTCAAGGGAAACTAAGTATAATCTCAAATAAATCTTTTTGTGGCATACGGATTAGCTGCTGGGAAGATGTTTCTTTCTTTAATTCTAGCATAAAATATTTGTTGAGTTGTTGTAAAAACAAGAAATTGAAAATTTCGAGACTGAGGTATACATGACAGCGTATTTTGTAATTGGAATTTTAAAAAAATCTTGTAGCTACTAATTGTATTTTGTCTTAAATGGAGAAGTACCACTGTCCAATTCAGGCAAAATTCAAGATATCCAATGAAAAAATACGGGAACAGCAGCCAACAAAAAAGAAAGGCAAGCTCCCTAAAGAAACAAGGAACCCATAAAAATGCTTTTTAGAAGAGTGGACTTCCCATGGCAGAATTATGGCTCTTAGGGGCAAGGCAGAACACAGCAGAAGGACAGGGGCTCAGACAATAGAAGCTGTCAACATCCAGGATGTGTAAAGGAAAATCAGGAGGATTGTCTCTCAAAAAGAAACAATTAGAAAAATCACCAAATAAAAGGTAAATGGTTCACAGAACCAAGGATCTGTTTTCAAAGTCAACAATGATAAGCAGGTTTTGTTTGTTGGTTTCAAATCTGGCAGCGTTAGTATTAAATTTAAAATGGATTTAGGGGCAGAGGTGACTGAGATTTGTAAAGGCACTGCAAGAGATGATCCCTGGAAGCAGATGGAGGGGTTACAGAGAGTGCTCAGCAGCCCTGGGGACACAGGAATTGCCTTGTTTGGTGCAAAGTCCACCTCAGTGACACAGGGAAGACGTGTGCCTTCAGCAAACCCAGCACTAAAGGGATTCCACACACTGAAACCCTCTGAAACTAAATCACAGTCACTGAGATTAAAAGCCATTGCTAGAAGCTTGGCCTAAATCTGGCAATAATGGCCTAAAATCATGAAACATTTTCCATGCCTTTTGCTTATGCATTTTTGCCATTCTTTCTGCTCATCTGGCTAAAGAACACAGAGACAGCAAAGCAGCAATCATTACCAAACTGAGAGTGTGGTGGCCTTTCAGAGGTGATGTTTGTCATCACTTGGCTAAGCCACATGTCTAAACAGCATCACAATGTGTTAACAGTAATACAATGTTAATAAATAACTGCAGTATTCCAAAATGTCCAGCCTCACTGAAATGCCACAACTGAAGCCTTCCATTGTACAGGTGGGGTTTTTTTTATTCCCATGACATATTAGAAACATATTTTACAGATTGACAGTATAGAACTTGCAGAAATATTCTCTCCAAGTTTCTGACAGATTTTGTCACTTCATTCTTTATATATATCCATATTTTCCTGATGTCTAAGTAAAATGTAAAAGAAAAATAGGGTTCTTTGAATACTTTTTTTCACTCTTAACCTCATTAAAATATTTCTTGTTCCCCTTTAGGTCATTTTAGTATAGGTTTCTTCCCAGAGTCACTTAAGAAATTATCTTTTCTCAAGCTATGGATCTGTTCATTTTAGAGAAAGCTAAGTATTCTATGGGAATATACACTTGTTCCATATGTATACCATGGGAGAGTTTACTAGAATAATGATATCAGCTTGACAGAGAGAAGCAGCTTTCTTTGCTCTTTACAGAGTGCTGTCCCATGTCAGTGGCACAATTACCGAATTTGTGGGCAGCCTGACTATACCTGGAGCAGTCCAAATGCACAGCAAAAAGATGTGCAGGGAGACAAAAATTCACCCTGTCTTCCTTTTACTTTAGCCCCATTTAGTACCCCAGCCAGGGTGATACTGTGCACTGGGGTGCCAGAGTTGCAGGTCTGCATCTGCAGATGTCTGGGCTAATGGCAAACAGAGGGATTTCAATGAACCCTCTGCAAACCAAAGTTCCATGGCAGAAGCTCTGTATGGATTCTGACATGATGGCATTTGTGCCAGTCTTCTTTGCATCCCTGTCACCCAGTCTCCTCAGAAAGACAGTGCACTGGGTGTGAGGGGCTCCTCTCTGCCCCTGATGTGGACATTCTGTGCTTCAACAGCATTCTCTGCTTCAACATCTCCTGTGACCAGGATGGCTTCTACGCCCTCTTTGCCCCTGTTGCCAAGGCTGTGCTCATGCAGTCATTACAGCTCTCCCAGCCTGGGTTAGAGGGCACCTCTGTGCTGAGTCCTTCTTCCCTTCTCACTCCATAGCTCTGCAGAGGGACAAGTGGCCTTTCCACAGCATTTTCACTGAAGGCACTCCTTTCTTTCTGCTCCCAGACAGCCACCCTCCATCTCCCTGGCATCCCCAAGCTTGGGGACACCTGTGGCACAGGCAGAGCCAGCTGGGTGCCCAGCACACTCATTCACAGCAACCTGACCCACTCCCCTCAGCTGAGCCCTCCAGAGCCCTTGGTGGTCTCCTCAAAGCTCATACCCTGCTAAGAGTAATGTGCTACCTGACCAAGGAGTACAAACCATTCTGGTAGCTGCAGCTCCTCAAACAACAACGTTAGACATGTAAAAGAGGCAACACAAACCATTGCCAATGGCCATTGCCATCGTCAGTTTAATATTGAAAAACTCATTGAATGCCAATATGGTCAAGTAACACATGAATTCACACAGTTTTTCAAATTAAGCAACCAGTAAATTCTCTAGAAATATGCCTGATCAAGTTCTCATTTCTCCAAGACTTGAGAGGTAACTAATGTCTAGCAAAATAAAAATATATTGAGAAGTTGTGGGGTTCATTTCTTTTTAGCATTCTCAAGGGCAGTGTAGGAAGTGTTTAATCACAAACCTACTGACAATAAAAGAATGTATAAGCTTTTGCTTTAAAAGAATATTTTTCAATTTCTTTGTAATTTGACAGGACCGTAACATAGCTGAAGTTATTTATGCCACATGTTTTTTGGGTTTTTTTCCATACAATTTCTTTGATATTTAAGATGTCACTGCTTGCCTTACTGTTGTTTCACAAGTAATTAATATGAGAGGATGTGGAATCCCCATTCTTCATTATCTCCAAAACATGAAAGGACAAGTCTCTGAGCAACCCATCATCTGTGACAGAGATGTGCTAGAGATTTTGAGGTTAGCTGAGATAAAAGAACAAGTCTCCTAGATAAAGTCTGAAGCTAATGAAAACACTGACTATGTTGTTTGAATCATAGTTTCCCAACAATTGTATATAAAATTCTGCAATAAAAGTTGTACTTTGTTCCACATATTTTACAAAGTTAGTAACAATTGTTACAAAATCACTTACAAAATAAAAACGGGATCACCTTAGGATTTTATTAAAGTTTTGCAGATGAACTGGGATCCATTTTTACTCAGTGTGACATATTTAGTTAACCTGAAAATAAATTATTAATGGCATTTACCAATGCAAATATAAATTATATCTATCCATTTAATATTCAATTTTGTATGCTCACCACAATTTCTTGTGGCCAGCATGGCTGAAAGACAAGTTTTGTATTCTACAAAACTATATTGTGTTCATAATAACTTAAATGAGATACAGATGCAAATATTCCTTATATATAAAAACAAATATTACTTTGCTCTCAGGGAACCTTATACTGAAATCTGCTCTATATACATTAATATATATTATCTTAATGGATTTCTTTTCTATAGGAAAGGTATAATAAACCTAAGTCTTCACAGCATTAAGCAGTGAAGAGAAACATGCTTTCAGTGTGTCATCTACAACCAAGAATAAAGACAAGTCTTTCACACCAAAAGTATTGCACACAGATCCACTATAAAGCAAAACTAAAACCCCCTTCAAGTTCAGGTTAAAAGACAAGAGGAATTAACACCATCTTCAGACAAATAAAAAAATACAAGCTTCATTCACTGGTGTAATTCAACTGACAGCCCCTGGTGACAGCCATTCATGAAGCACTTTCACCAGTTAAATGCTGTCCTTTGTGACAAGAGGTAGTTCCCTCAATGCAAGAGAAAAATGTGTATAGATCTTCTTTGTTTACAGTATGATTCAATAAACACCAAACAAAAAATAAAAGCTGTCCCTAACTGCACTGAGAGGACAATTAGCACTCACCAGTTTATTTTTTTCTTGTAAATTCCTGTTTTGTGGTTACAGTCTATCATATCTTGGCTTGCAGGCACATTCACTGAAAGTCTGAAATACTTATATTTCGAGCAAGTATTGCAGCACATCTCAGAAAATAAATTTAAAATATTAATTTGAATGTTAGCAGATGATTAAAAATACTGGAATTAATACTAGAAATTGGATATTGGCAAAGAAATTAATACATTAGGTGAGCAGATTTAGCTGAGCAGATTCTTATTGTGCCACCTATGCTCTTCCATTCCCAGTGCCTCCTCTACCTTTCCCTTACCTAAGATGACAGCATGGAAATTCCAGCTTATCACTCTGCCTCTACTAACAACTGTGCATTTAAATCAGGCAACATCTTCTAAGCAAAATATAAATATGATAAAAATGTTGACTAATCATTACTAATCAGAAAACCCAGAGTTACTGTCAATGATTGAACATTTTGGACCTATTACACACATCCTAACACTGAACAGCTTGTGCAAAAGACAAGCAAGCTCTATTTGCTGTACAAATACATTTGCACACAAATATAAATGGATATTTGTGTGCACCATATTTGCCTAACTTTCCTGAAAAGTGACAGTCCACTGTTTCCAAAGTTGATTTTCCATTGAGAAGAAACAGACCTGCTGAATGCAGCTCATGATTAAGTAACATGAATAAATCACCAGCACATGTGAGGAACTGGGTACAGAAAGCCATCATAAATTCTTTAGTTTCTGTGCCTCTCAGCACTCTCAGTAAATGCTCACAGCAAGGCATGTATTAAATATTCATGGTGCTCCTGCAGCCCCCAGAGCAGAAGCAGGAGGGAAATGAAGTGCAGAGCAGAGGGGACAGCGCTGCTCCCTGCACACTGGCTCTGTTCCACTGCTCACATCCCACTGCTCACATCCCACTGCTCACATTCCCACTGCTCACATCCCACTGCTCACATCCCACTGCTCACATCCCACTGCTCACATTCCCACTGCTCACATCCCACTGCTCACATCCCACTGCTCACATCCCACTGCTCTCCCTCTGCTTGCTTCATCCTCCCAGGGCTGCAGGGCCACCAAGGAGCCAAGGCATTCCTTGGGAGGTTGCATGGACTCAGACAATGGCAACACAACACCTGCATTCAGAAAACAGAAATGCAGAAATGTTCGTTTTGTACTGGAACAAACTCTCATTGTATTCAGTTTTTTATGATCCAAGTTTACTGTGGTTTTAGGTGCACAAAAACCAGGTTGTACAGAAGAACAGGTGACAAAAACCCACCCCCAAAATGATGAATACTGTTCAATATATAGCAAATTTGTCTTATTTCATGTGCTTTATTTAACCCAGTAACTGTGTCCTTTAATCCAACACAGAATAAAACATTTATTTGAAGATATGGAAAGAAAAAATGAATGTCTACTTTGAATTATAGTGTATAGAACATTTATTTTGACAACTTACCCATTCAACTCTTCAGGTGATGTATCACTCTTATCTGGGTTTACTGAACCACAACAGCAAATATTATAGAAAAAGTCCAACTTGCAGAGAAATTTAACAATAGGGATGTTTCTAAATATTATTTATTTATGTAAAAAGTAAATCAAAACCAGAAATGTAAGCAGCTGTACTAATGAGATAGAAATACCAGGAAATTTTGGAGTTTTTGATCAAGTTAACAAAAAAAAAAAAGTTTACTAGGGAAGTTAAGAGTTGCCCAAAGGTGCATCTCCAAACTAAGGATATTGCACCTGAGAATAATAGTGCATCTATGCAAATTTGAAACAGTTAAATATTTGTACTGAGCCAGATATTTATATTTGTTAAAAATACATAGTTTAAAGCATGGGATACTACACTTTAGAACAGAAAATACTCCAAATCTAGTATATACACAGACTCACCATGAGTTTCAGTCATGAAAATCTTGGCTTGCAGGATCAGGCCACTGGCAGCGATCCAGCAACTTAATTAATTTAAGTTAGCATAACAAAAGAATCAACAAATCTTCGCTGTGAACTACCCAGTCAGAATTGAGAAAGAGCAAGCTCTTATGCCTGACTTTTTACTTCCAGAATTGGTTTGCAATGTAAATGACTCATATGATATTTAAACTTATTTTCAGATATTTTTGATGACTACTTAAAGAAAACAAAATGCTGTAGTAAAGAGAAGATAAAATTATATGACTTCATACACAATGAGATTTAGATGAAGCAGAGGTACTTGGTGTGACACTGATTTTTCTCAGGTGGCTCTATCTCTTCAACTCAAGAAAAGCAAAATTCTAAATTCTGTATGGAGGAGATAATGTAGCAATATTTCAATGTAGGATAGTTTATTACATAAACAGTATGTACAAATTCTAAACATGAAAATAGTGAGTAAAAGAAATCAGACTCTATTTACATTTATATTTTTTTACAAAATGTTTTTACAAGTGTATATTCTTTCTCTAAATAACAGGACAAACACTTAAGACCAATCTTTTTGTATTACATACATAAATAAATATTGACTTTAAATGACTGCTATAGGAACATAATTTCTACAGCCAATTTGGTTAACAGATAAGCATTTGTTACCTCTACTACAATATAATTAAGTAAAAAGGAAAAATTTTACATATAGAGCTCTGTTAATTATTTTGTAAATTGTACCTTACTAATATATCAGTAGAGGTAATACAGTCATTACATTTCATGCCCACAACTGAACAATGAGTTTTGGCATGCAAACCCACATATAATCATCAACATCTGCAGGTATCCATTTACATTTTTTAAATAAAGGGTTTTCTTTATCATTGAAAACTACATGCAACAGCTTATTAATAGCATATTCCTGGTTAAAATGCACAAGTTTTGCATAACATTGCTTTTAGTAATTGATGTTCACAGGTACTGATCAAAAGGGTAGGAACATACTTGGCACATAGTATAAGAAAATGAATTAATAAATAAGTCAATATCACTATGACATTTACATATACACAAAAATAAAATTTTTATGCTGTTTTACACAGAATTTAGAACTGTCTGGTTCCCCCACTTTGTTTTACAAGGCCCTGATTTAAGACATTATTCAAACAAACTCTGACATCTATGCTTGCTTGATTTGAAGCATCACTAAAGCTCACTCTTAACAGCACAGGTTTACCTCCATCCCACTGACTTCCTCTTTGTCAGCCTTCCTGAATCAGGACCTGCTTATTGGAAACTCCCCCTGACTCCAACTGGGAGCATGAAGATGAAAGTATAGTGAAATTAACTGACTCAGTATTAAGGTTTCTATACAGTTCTGCAAATACCAATTAGCAGAATTGCCAGATTCCCATTCACATTGGCAATGACTTTGTGTGTGACCATGCCAAGTGTCCATGTCAATGTCAGCATTTCCACATTGTGTCCTCAGCTCTTTCTGAAGCCAGTAAGTTGAGGATGTTCAGTATTTTAAAAATCAGACTTCTTAATTATTGTGTTTGCTATATTATTAATGAATTTTCAAGTTAGTACACATGGATGATACTGCACAAGTTCTGTCTTATTTTCTCCTGCTCTATAAACAACTCAAAAATGGTCCAAAAAAAGATATAATGACAACAAACTAGTTTCTTCTTATACAAAAATCACCAACGAACGAAAAAATCCACTTCACAAAGCAGTTAGCAAAAATAGCATAATCTCTTAATTCTCCTTTAAGAAATAAAAACAAACAAAATGCATCCTGAATTCAACTGACAAATCCATCAGAATCGTACACAGTAAATAATACATTAGTGTAAAGGTGCAGAGTATCTTAAAGCATACTAATATCTCTAATATCATCCCAATATTAACTCTGAATTACACAACATCATTAGAGAAAATAAATCTTTAACTAGGGAATTAAGTAGCAAATTGCAACTCCATTGCTGAATTAAATGTTTAATGTGGCTTAGTCTAGTAAATTAGGACAATACCCTGTGTGATTCAGCAAACAAAGCTTTAGAATTAGGCACAAAACACTTCAAATCTGTACTGCTAAATTAAAGAAAATAATCACAAAATCACTCACAGCTGGGAATTTAACATCCATGCATGAGCTTTGTTGACTTTGTATTTTTTATTTTTGGAGGGTGACTCAAAAGGTGAGTTGATAAGATCATATGTAGAAGGACAAAAATAATTTACATCTTAGTGGACTCTATATAATACACTTGATCAATAGATTTCTACTTTATCAACTGCTGTTTTTGATCAATCTAGTTCAGAAGGGAAAACCTCTCAGTGTTCTTCACAAGTACCTTGTTACTTAGAAGAGAAGAATGCTTCAGAGAGAATCAGCAAACAGTAACCATTTTGATTCTTCCCAGAAGGATGATTATATGAGGACTCAGGGCTCCTAAATTCCTGCTTATCTCCAATGAGCTGGCATCACTGTAACAAAGACCAACATTTCTGCTTCACAGTCCCACTGCAGTTCCATGCTTTATAGTGTCACTATGAATGAAATGTAATTTCATTAACATTGATCAAGTCACTGAAGATTTGATCCAGCACAAGTAGAACAGACTGTGATTGAAAGGTTTGGACACAATTCTTCAGAGAAGCCTGAGGTAATTCCTTTCCCTGATCCTGCTGATCCAGCAAACACCACAAAGATCACTTCTAGACTCATCTATGCCCTGTGCAATCCAAAGGCAGTGAAGGCAGTGCTGTACACCAGTCCAATATAAATTTTGGTTTCTTTGCAAAAACATACACATGAAACATTTCCATCCTGACAAAAATATCTCAGACTCTGGCATTCTGAAAAAACTGAAAATAAACCTTTATACTATAGATTTTTGGAAGAAGAGTTCATCTGCTAATTTGTTAAGGTATTTTGAAAAATAGAGGAAGGAATTAAAAGCACCATAGCCTTTAATATATTTTATGTAGCAATAGAAAATGTCTGGGGAAATTCTTGGTCACTAAGTGAGTATCTAAAAAACACAACAAGCAAAATAGAAAAGGAGTGGAAAACAGCCCTTTAAAACTGAAGGTAAAATTATAGAAAAATTGTAATGAGCAAGTGATAAGAATTAATATGGTTTCTTTCTTCCCCTGTGGTACAAATGCTGTAAACTTCAGTACAGAAAAACTGAGTATTTTGTGAACATTCTCGTATGATAAACATAGCTCTGATCCTCAGTTTCAGACAGGTCTTTCTTCATAGTTGCTTTTTCACAAAAGAGTTTGTCATCCAGACAAGGTAAATACATGTACCACTAATGTCTGAACTCCTCTTACTGAATATGTCAGAAAAATATGAAGCACAGATGAGCCTGTAGCATCTGCTGGTAGAAAAAGTGGCCACTTTGTTCAGTTGGAGTCAAGTTTTTTAGTCTGATGTGATGATTCAAGGAGCACTGGAAACTGTGCCAAAGAATTCAGGAGCACTTTGAGCATCTTGAACATTAAGAGCTGATTATGGGTGTTTGTATGGATGTTTATTGGCAGATACTTTCCACCCTCCCAATAATAAATCCAAGCAGTTTCTGTTTACTATTGAGACATGTGTCTCTGTGTGACAAATTATTCTAGACAGTTTATATTGCACAATAAGGCAATATGAATTCCCTTATGGTTAAAAAGGGCACCCTTCTGTCTAAATTTGAAAAATGAATTCAAATAAACTATAAGCCAATGTTTTCCAGATGCCAGAATATTGTCACATAATTCTTTCTGTAAGCAGAACAGCGAAATAGAGCCAATGCATCTATCCTTCTGTTCTAAAGATCCACAGGGAAAAGAAATATGTGCACCACAATTCAAAGCCAAAAAAGTAGCTAAACAGCTACTTGAATAATAAATGTGCCTTAGAGTTTCAGATTCTAAAACTTTAATGTTAACTATTCAGATTTTTTAACTAGAAAATAGGTGTTTCTATTCAAGATAATATTATACCTTGAAATATTATGTATCAAAAAATTGTAAGCAACATTTTAAAAGTTATTCTTCTATGTCTTATCAATTAATTGTATCCATTGCCATCAATTTTAAACAATTCTACTAATCTCCATTTGTTTCTCTACAATGGTATTTCTACCCTGTATGTCCTTTAACTATTGACTATATTAATAGAAGATCTTTATGATAGAACATTACCATTTTAGACCAGATGGGTGATACATATGTATCACCATCCTCTCCATGGTGACACTGCAATTATTAAAAACTGGGTATCTCAGGATTTCTGCTACTGGTGTTTATTTTACTTATGTCCTTATTTCAGACAAATGGAGATATCCTTTAATAGCACAATACACTAGGGCTTAAATTGGTGACAGGCAGGGCTTTAAGTAAAATAGAGACTTTAAATCCACTGATGAGAACATGGCCTCTTTCAAAAGTATGTATACATCATAGAACCTTGCAAATAGTAACATTGAATTCAATAAGAGAAAAGCTGTATACACTGCATTGTTTCAACCTACTTTAAACACAGAATATGAAAACATTATAACGAACAAGATCATGAACATTTTCTCACAGGCGTTGAGTTGGATGTGATCTTCAGTTTGTTGAATAGTGCTGGTACTGAAATGATTCTTGCTGTATGATTCATCCTGGTCATGGTGCAAACATAATTCTTCATGGCTAAACTACAGAGAAGTAGATACAGATCATACAGGATGGTAACTTCCATTGGAAAACTGGGTTCATTGCTCCAACAGATGTGCTGTTACCCAGCCCTCATTTGGGAGCTCAGTTTTTTTCCCTCAGTTATCTGTATGATCATCTGAAACAGTCTAATATTTCTCTGGGGATGGCTTGTAGTGATGTGGATGATGTTGCTTCAGATGAGGTCCTAAAGAAAAGAACAGGAAATTATGCACATATCAAACCCTGGATATGTAATACCAACATTTATCCATACTGAAAAGGCTTTGTGAGACCTTCAGCTTTCAATCCTTCAGCTTATAAATTCTGAGACTGTGCTGACAACTATGTGTGTTTTCAGTCCAGGAAAGTTTAGTGGGTCTGTGAAAGGACAAAAGTATTCTAGCAGACAAATTTTGAACTAATTGTATTTTTCACTTGGCTTTGTAAATATTGAGCTCTATTTTTCAGAAACACATGAAGCACTGAAAACAGCCATTGAGAGGTTTGCATTGCTTTAGAAATACGTTTAAGTTAGCCACGCTGGACTGAGAGAACCCAGAAAAATTTAATCTTGAAAGCTACATAATCCTCCAGGCTGCACCTGGAGCACAGACCAGCTTTGAATCCCTAGTGCTACAGGGCATAAGCCAAAGAGCTGTGGCTGCAACAAATGGCAAATGTTAGACCACAGAAACTGAGTGAAACAAAGACTGGGTTTGCTTCCACTGTTGCTGATGGACAGTTACTGGGGGAAAAAAGCCAGTATTTTCACACATCTTAAGTTTATGGAATGCTACTGCAATCAGTAAAACCTCTAAGGTGTGAAAAAGGCTTCCAGTCTTTGCAGGTGGAAGACTGGAATTCTGTAAGGTGTCCCCAGCACACGTGGGAGCAGTGCAGTGCTTACTGTGGGGAGCAAAAGGAGGGAGGTCGGGCGTGCGGAAGGATCTGATGGTGGCTGGCCCTTCCCCAGCAGTGGTCAGCACCTGAACCTCCAGGCGGTACAGCATCGAGGGCCTCAGGTTGGGCACAGTCAGTGTGTGATGATCCTAGACAGAAACACAGCAACTCTCAGGGCACTGAGAAACGAAACACAGCTGCTCTACTCACACACACCAGTGCTTTAAACAGCAGCCACAAATTATTGTCATAGAATTCTGTTAAAAGGATTTAATGCATGCATCACTTTTTTGAGAGTGTTTTGAATTTTTTGCTTGCCATTCCATTTGAACAAACACATTTTTAATCATAATACTATGGTTTCGTGTGTACAAGGTCCAAGTTGTTGCAGACTTTTATGGAAAGTGTGCTGATCACTTTAGTGATGTGCTCATCACTATAAAAATGAATTAAAATGTATTTTCCTAACCATTTTTTCTAACAAACATGTTAATTACATAAATTTGTTTTTATTTTGGATTTGTATGTGACTTCTACTAATTGGCAATTTAAGTAGTGTCTGGTCTGAGGCCACTCCTGCAGCTAGTGAAAAAAAAAAGACATCCACACTAATTTCAGATTTGTCCCAGTTACACCACAAGAACCTGTCTTCTGTTCTGAAGATCATTTATGGTGTGATGGACTCACTTTTCACTGCTCCATACCTTTTGTGGTCACTTAGACACGCGCTGAATAATTTCAAAGGAATTTTACAGAAACTTCTAGGTGGGAATACATCTGGCTAAAGACAGACAGATATTAAGGAATGAGAAGTCATTCATCTAAATCAAAATCAAAACTATAATCAAAGCATCCTCTGCATTAAGTTGGAACAAATCACTCATTTATTCCAAGCTGTAAAGTCCCAGTCCCAGGAAGGGGCCAGCTGGAGCAGTAATGCTGGACAGTTTGAGCAACACAGTGTTCCTGCCACCAGCCAGGCTGGTCTGGCCAGGAATCCACAGGACAAGTTATTGTGGTTGGCACTGTACCCTCCCATGTGGGGCAGCCAAAGCAAGTTGTGGGAGTAACTTTGGTTATTCCTGTGGGATAATTTGCTGCTACTGCCAGAGCAGACAGTAAAGGGGAAAAGAGAAAGAGAAAAAGTGTGGGGAAATGTTGTTTTCCTGGCAAACATATTCTGAGATGGGATTGCCTTTAACAGACTTGGCTGAAGCTGCTCCATTTCATACAAAATCCTGCTTGGGGAGGGCAGAGAGAGGAGTGCATACATTGCACTTGTACACTCACTCTGCTCATTCAGGTGCTCCTCCAGCAGTCAGGCTCTGTGCATTTCAGCCCTGGTTGTGTAAAATACTACATTTTTAATCAGAGTGAATGGTCTTTGGCATAAAATACCCTAAATTTTGGTGGTTTCTGAGAGACAGCAGATACTGTTTCAACTCAAATCAGAGCCTTCTGCAAGTTAACCAGGTGCTCTAAACAGACAGATATATAGAGTAAAAGATAATTAAAGGCATCTCTAGGATCTATAGTTTAAAGTGTTTCATATTTCATCAAGAATAGTAGCCATGCTTTGTATCTCCATCAAGGAGGAAAATTAAGCACTTCCTGCTCCAACTTACCTGCAGAATCAGTGTTTGACATCTGCACCACCACTAAGCATTAGAAATGAGCCACAGACACACAAACTTAGGGAGCCACTGGCAGAAGAAAGTAACAAACTACTCACAGCTGGCAGGATCTGTGACTGTGAGATGATGCTGTTGGGTAAACTGTTCTGCCGGCTCTCTGTGGTCACTTCTGCCCAAGTCACCTGAAACCCTGTCATGGGCTGGTGAAGGTCTGCCTTAGAGATCTTCCAGGAAAAATGGCCAGTGATGTTACCTTCCTGAACAATGAAAGATGCAGACAGATTCTCGGGTTTGGCCAACACTTTGGGTAGAACTGGTGCTATAAATTTGGAAAGAAAAAAAAAAAAAAAAAAGATAAGCTAAACTTTTAGAGATAATCTTCAATAATATTAATTTCACAAATCAAGGTCAGGCAGAGCTGTGTTTCTGGTGTTACACAGGATGCAGTCAGCTTTCTACCACCATATTTTCAGTGTTAACCAAAAACCTATGTTTGACATATTCCACTGACATTTTGGGCCAAACTCAAACTTCAGATAAAATGCTCTCAGCTGCAGGTACAGAAAATAAAGCTATGGCTTGTAAAGACCTAAGTGCCTCATTCACAGGGAGCCATTCTCCTGCTCCTCATATCTCAGATACCTGAACTCAGACTGGAAGTTTTGGGACCACAAGAAAATGCACAGGGTAGCACAGAACTCCATAATTCAGGCAAAAAGTAAAATTCATGCACTAAAACTGTCACACAAGTTAAAGGGCTTCCCTCTAGCCAGAGACAGAGGTATCCACATTTGGCAGTGCAAAGCCATGGCTGACCTGACCCAGGACCAGCTGACCACAGAGGTCCTCTCCAATATCTCCATAATTCTGCAACTTCCATAACCCTCTAGTTACACATTGTGACAATGCTGTAAAAGATATGAGGGCCTGTATTTCTTATTTGAGAGCAGAATTAACCTAAACAAAATCAAACTGAAAAAGCAGCTTGCATCTGCAGCAAAACATTGAAAAGATGAGTCATGCCACCATAATCATGCTTACAGTTACCATCCATCATTATAATAAATAAAATTGGGAAACCATTCTTCCTTACAAAAAAACCCACAACCATGCCTTTACAAATATTATTGTATGTTCACTATGATTATACTTAACTGGATAAACAGTAATAATATACCAGCCAAAATCGATACTGCTGTGCATTTCTGCTGATTTTCACATAAGCATTAGTGATATTTTTATTTGTTTTGAACCTCTCATTTCCTGTTCTAGAACTGCATTTAAAGACTCTCTTTTGGTGATTATAAATGCTTTTGATAGTTCTCCAGAACATGCCTTACCTCCTTCAGCAGGACAATTAATGTGCTTGTGTTTTTTTTCTTTAAATGCAGAGCAAGGTGGGGTAACAAAGAAAGTACTCTCAGCCTTAAAACGACCTTTAGATTTTGCAGGCAGAACAGTTACTTTGTATTTGCATGAAAATGACAGGTCCTTCAGAATAATGTAGTTTTCCTACAACAAGAAAAACAAAAAGATCACATGCAGCAAATAGAGCCCAAGGAAAAGAAAGAAAAAGAATATGAACAAATTGAAAAATAACTTTGGCAAAAGATGAAAAGTTTTCTCAAAAAAAAAAAAACTTCCTGGATTTTTAACACATGCCAATGTGGTTTTAACTCAGAGAAGAAAGCAAGTATTGTCAATGTTATGATTATTTTCAGCAATAAAATATATTAGCATGGTATTTGAATATGTCCTTCAATTCTACACAGTTCCTTCGACACACTGCATCAAAGCAACTGACTTCTAATATTTAGAACAGTCTTTGTGAATGATGGCAGTGGGGGTAGCAATGTGAGTATATAAATGCTAATCGAATTAAATAAATGTAGGAAAGCTGAGTTAAGCTGCTGTAAATGACAGGCTTCATCTATGTTTAACTTTTTAAAAGCACATTTAAAGTTCAGCATGGCATTATGGATGCATATTTTTCCACTTCAGCACATTAAGTACTTCTATATTTTTATCAGGAAGAAAAACTCCACAGCTAAATACAAAGCACAAGTCTCTCTATTTAAGAACAATGGGTGGAGAAAAAAACTACACAAAGTGTAAGTGTCCTGAAAAATTCTTACTGTTGTCTGAAGTACTTTTGAAAATTACAGTCTGAAACCTTTAGCACAAATCACATATAAAAAAAAAAACTGGTTAGTTTTTTACCCTGGAAAAATCTCTAATAATATGTTACTGGCTAAGGTCAAAAGTCTTTCACTACATTTAGATATTTAATTCCCTTCAGAATCACTAATTTCCCACATTCTTCTGCATAACTCCCTCTTATTTCTCATTGCAAATTAGTCTACCCTTCACTTGAAAGGTCATTTTCGACAGGACATATGGATTGGGCTAAGCCTGGACTCCCAGCCTTCCACCTGCCATGAGAGTTTGATGTCTCCTTAAAATTGTGACAGGACTATTTTTATTTATCATGACAGATTGGATGAACCACCATAAAATGACTGGAAATAAGGAAAAAAGGAAATAAGTTCATTAATCCCACAATGCATTTGGACAGAAGTCCAAACAGTCTTTCCTGACCTCTAGTGGAAATAAATTCCTTAAATGTTATGGTTCTCCTATCTCCAATGTGCATATCTTGAAGTATTGCAAATGATCATAACATTATGTCAAAATAATTTTTTAAATTCACCTCTAATATGTGCTTTGCTGACCCCATGAAGCAGTAAATCTTACAAGCTTGCACCATACTGTGTGAGAAATCATGTCTTTTGATTTACTCTTTTACATGCCATTAACTCTCCTGAATTGATGGGGCAGTACAGATCAGGGCAAGAAGGAAAGGTGAATTGTGATTTTTTCCATTCTGCATAACATACTAAATCAATTCTGATGCACCAATCACACCACTCTATTGTTCAAATAGTGTGTTATAGAGACAGATGACACTGGATTGCCACTGCAATATACATCTGGGCTGACATGGACTTACATGGAGCTTTTCTCCCCATCTGTTATCTGTCTAACTTCCAGATTTTCCAGATATTATATCTAGTATTTGTCACCTACAGTCTTTCTTTTCTTATCTATTATTCTCCTCAGTGAGAATAATCACCTGAAACTCACCTGAATGTCTAAAAGAAGACCTGGTTCATTAATTACTATTATTACTGTTCAGTATTTGCACTGTGCTAAAGTCCTACATTATTAATTGCAGACAAAGCTCCATGTTCTATATGTTGTAGAGATAACATAAGTAATTAGTTAAGAAGTTTGTCTGTTCTCATTTTCTGAATAACAACAAAACAAATAAAAGATTTTAGCCTAGTGTAGATTTAGGAAATCCAAGCATCCCAAAACCAGTCCAGATACATAATTTTTATCTTTTGCCAAAAAAGAACATAAAAAAGAAAGCATCCTTACTGATCTATGGATAGAGCATAACACATATTGTGCTATGTTACAGAGCCATCCTATCTCTTGCTGCCTAGGAACTACTCAGAGTCAAGCAGATGCTGAATGGAGACTTACATAAGTCAGCTCTGTGACTTTCCTTTGTCCTTTGGTGTCATTGTGTGCACAGGACTCCAGTAACCAGTGGACTTGGAATTGATTCATGCTGATATCTAAATGATATAAAAAGAGAGGAAAAGACATATATTATAAGTATGTTTTCACCAAAAGACATGTTTTCACCATTGCAATTCTTCTGGCTCCTCTGGAAAGTATCAGAAGGACTTTTAAGTATTGTAGAGTTTGTAATTCCTCACTAAACAATCTTTAATATAATGGAGAAAATATCATACACCAATGTAATTTAAACCTTATATTAGCTAAAGGAGACAAAATACTGAAATTTCATTTTCAGATATGTTACAATATGCTGCTTACATGAAAAAAAGATTAAATTGAGAATTAAAAAACATTATTTCAATGCTGCTACTTCTAATCATCCTGCAAATAATGGGACTGACTTGGTGTCAACTGCTTGACTGTTTATAATGCTAGAGCACTGCAATACTGCTGCCTGGCACTGCTTGAGAAATCTGTGCCTGAAGACATGTGAAAATGCCTGTAAATCCCCAAGCTTCCTTCTTTCAGGCTATGCCATAAAACCTGTTCAGTATCTGTCCAAATAAAACTCTAGTCTTGATTCTTATGAGTAATACTGAAGGCTTAAGTTCACTCCCATTTAAATCAATGATAAAACTTGCTGCAGTATCAACAGTACAAGCTTTCAACTTATTTCCAGCTCTTCTAGCTTTTTGTCCAATAATGCTTGAATAAGGAAGCAAAACAAAGAGCAAAAAAGAATTGACAAAAGAAAGAAAACTCATTAGGTAGTGCAAGCAGTTCCTGACATTTTTCTGGATTTCATTCTCTGTACAGGGGATGTAGAATTATGTCTGTTATTGTTAATTAGCTCGGTAAGACAGAGCCACTAATGTGCTTGACTGTGGGTTTTGGGAGGGAAAACAAATATCTCTGATGCCTTAAGGGCTGATCTGGTATTAGACTGCTATGAGCAGTTTGGATGCAGAAGAAAAGGATTGTAAACTAAAGAGAAAATGACTAGTGTAGGAAACTAGCTGAAATGGCCCCTTGAAATAGATTTTTGCAGTAGCTATTCTTCATAACAACATGCATGCTAATTATTTTTGCAATTTCTTTTGGAAATGATATTTCTTTCAAAAAGAAATCTATTAAAAATGCATTTCCTACTTTGTGATTGTTCCCTCTCATTTAAAATACATAAAGAAATGGATGTGCTTTTGCTTGTCTCTTCAAGTTTTCCCACTTCATGTGTCTACTGGATGAAGACAAAAACTCACATTGCATTTTTAAGTAGGTTTCAGCTGATTTAATCTCTTCCAGTTCACTCCATTATTGAGTATCACCTGCTAGATGATCCTTAAGGGCTCTTCTGACCCAAAACATTCTATCCTTCTCTGATTATTTTAAACTATCTTCATGGGTGGACTGCTCTTTGCAAAGCTACAAAATGTGTATTTTCACTTGTAATAATTTTCACTTGAAATCTATAAATAAGTCACTCTCCTTTGGCTAAACATTTATCTAAACCTTGTAATTGTCCAGCAGTCAGCGATTGGATAAAACACATCCCTAAGGTAGGTCACAAAATACCACTACATGGGCAACTGGGAAAAGACAAATCTCGACCACCAAGATCTTGCAACAGCTCAGCATTCAGATATATTGGTGTAGAAGTTTACTAGGCCTCTATTCAGAAATGTAATTCAAGGTAGAATCACAGAATCATCAAAGGGTTTGGGCTGGAAGAGACTTTAAGGATCATTCAGTTCCAACCCCCTGCCGTGGGCAGGGACAGCTCCCACCAGACCAGGTTGCTCAATGCCCCATACACCTCAGCCTTGTCACTGCCAGGGATGGGAAAAAATATTTATTTCCAGCTACTGGCACATTGGAATCCTCTTTGTATTTTCAGGCAGGTCCACCTCCATTCATTATGGCAGTTCCTACTCCCAAACAGTCCTTTTCTTCCTTCCTTCCTTCCTACTTATTTTCTGCATTAGCAAACTCTTAGTAACCCATTTGTAAACACCTGTGGTTTCTGATAATTGATAACCTGAAGAAAATAGAAACAAGTTAAAGAAGAATATAGAAAATTAGAAATCTGTTTAAAAAGTCTATCAGCTTATACAGTAAATATAGGGGGAAGCTCTCCATAAACATAACTTCTTATTTGAGCTAATGAATCTTAAATCTGATAGTACTTGAGCTAATGAATCTTAACTTTGATAGTATTCTGGCATTCTGATAACAACCTATACTGAAAATAAAGGATATTTTTTTTCTTTTCAGTGACTATGTAATTAAAGGGTATCTGAAAAAGGTTTTTTTGTCACGTCTACAAGTACATCAACTGTTATAAACTGGAAGGCATCATGACAGTCAGCAAGACTAAAACTTCTTCAGTTCTCACCTCCATATTTATGATTGCTGTTATAAAAAAAAAAAAAAAAAAAAAAGGAAGATACGCTGGTTAAATGCCATGTGTTAAAAAAGAGAACTGTAAAAACAATTCACAACAACTCCCCCAATTTTCTCCCCTTAAAATATGTATCTTGTCAGTGTCTAAAGTCTAATACAATGCAATACAACAGAATAAAGTACAAAATACAATAAAGAAGTAGCTCCTACTTGAGAAAGAAACTTTTTTAAAAATAGGGAAAGGTAGGGCATTTTGTGATTAAATAAAGCTAGAAGCCTAAAAAACTCAGAATGTATATGCATGCATGAAGTATGCACATGAAATGACAAGATTGTTTTAGAAACTACCTTTAATATTTTTAACAGCAAAATAAGACAAAGTGCATGAAATTATCTAAAAAGCCCAATAAGAAACTGAGAAAAATGATGAAAATTGCCTTTGTCTTATAAATTTGCTCACAAAGATCATGACTCCAGAATTTTATGAAACATACAGCTGATTTTGTATTTACCACACATGCAAAACAAAAGCTACTCCCAGCCCTCCTTTCAGCAATGCATACTATCCTAGTGAGATCACTGCTAAATTTTACTTAGATTTTTGGGTTTAGCTGTCCAGTGCAAACTGAGGGACTGGATGAGCTGCTCAAGCTGCATCCAGCTGAATGTCAGCCACTGCCACCAGAGCCAAGGGTCTGGATCAAGCTCAGCTAAGGTTAATACACTGAGCCCACAGACACATCTTTTTCCAAAAAGTCATTTGAGTAGTCAACATGAACAGAATATTCATTACCTAACAGTTTTATTAGAAAACTCAGCTATTCCTTCTGAAATAAGTGAAGAAATTGCCAAACTGCTCCAGTCTGCTTCTCTGGTATTTCAGATGTCATCAATATCCTTCTGAATATCTGGAGTTTTCTTCATTCTAAATTTCCAGTTATAAGTCTTTATAATGCTTTTAAAGTTCATTGTTCTCACAGTTAGAATGTCTATCATTTGACACTACAAATAGTGACGCTTGCACAAACAGCAAGTATTTCCCAGAACTCAAAATATTTGTAATAGAAACACTGAACTTGAAGGACATAACAAGTATTAGCACTCATTTGAGCAGCTCTAAGCTTGTGAAATTATTCAACAAAATAGCCTTTAAGTACGAACAGCAGACAGCTTATTCAAATAATTACTTTTATTTCAGATTAACATAAAGAGGGGGAAAAAAATGCAATCCAGGACAATTACTTCAAAAACATCTTAATGACACTGACATGGAAATTAACTCCAAATGCCCAAGCTAAAGGTTTTTACATCTGTAAGACAAATGCATGTGATTAATCTTTTCAAATAAACTAATAGTTGATGTTAATTACTGTCATTTTTAAAGCAGATTTTCTGAAGTATAAATCGAGTTTCTAGACTTAAGAAAAAATGCCTACACAGATACCTCATGATCATGTCCTTAAAATCCCATGCATGCTTAGCTTTTTTGCTCAGCTAACTTTGTTGGACAGAAGTCTTACATCTCTAATTAGAAATGTATGGATCAGGGAATGCTCTAAAGCATGGGGCTTTTTTTAATTTACCCCAACTGCCTTTATTTTCACATGAGTATCTCCACAAAGCTCCCTATCAATAGTGTTTAGAAAGATGCTCTTCACCAGATTTTTGTGCTTTCTCTCCCTCCCAAATTAAACTCTTTAGTTCCATTTTAATAAAAACAAATAAATATATTTCTGATTTTTCTGGATGGAAAATGTGCATTTATTCTATATCTTCAAGCCATAAAAACAGCTCAAAATTCTACTAATGCCAATGCCAACTACATGTATTTGCCACTTGGAAAACTTCAGGCACATATTCACAATTTAAGCATCTTAAATTGATAGACCTCAACACAGTCTAAGCCATGGCTGCACAATGGTTACTAGGAATATCCTGGGCAAAATCACCTTCCCACAGAATTTAAAGCTCTGAGTATCATTAAAAAAAATAAAATGTCAGGTAATTCTGCAAGTTGCCCTGGATGGAACTTCTGTTTAAATGGTTCTGCAGTTTATTTAAAATAAACTGAATTTTAAAGTTTTTTTTTCCTTTTCTTTTTCTCATATTTTTCAACCTCTTCCATGTTTCTGTTTTGTACAAAGACATTACTGACAGCCATATGAATAATTTCATCTAATGTGGTTTCTTTTTTTACCATGCTACTGCAGACAGCTACTTTCTCTGCCTGAAATACTTTTATCTCCTTTATAGTGCAGCTACTGTTCCAGGAGGTGCCAAATTGACTATCATAAGGAACTGAAGCTTTGTAGCTGAAAAACTGGCACAGCATGGGCATAAGAGCAGTGAAATCTGCTCATGCAGCCCAACACCATCAATACAGAGCTTTTTGTCCAGGAAACCAGGCACACAGAGGTATTTATTTCTTTGTATCCTCTGATCCACAGCAAGAAAATCGCAGCAGACTGTTTCAGGAGCAGGGGCGAGTTCTGCCACAGGTTTGCTTGAGGTCTTTAGATAAAACACTTCATGGCTCCTTATCTCTGTTCCACCCCTGTCAAGTGGTGAAAGTGTGCACTGTAAAAGTGTTTCAGCTGTTGCATGATATTCTGACGTGGGTCTCTACTATTTGGTACAAAAATGCCAATTAATACAGCACTATTATGCAGGCAACCAAATTTCAAAAGCTTATTAGAAGGAAAATCAAATGGAATTTGCTGGAAAACAAGGTTTCACAGCAGACATGTTCAACAACAGCAGCTCAAATTAAGGTTTAATTACAATAAAAATGTCTGGCGTCAATAAACATGGTAACATCAAGCTGATTTCTGTATCATGACAGGATTGAAAGTAATTAACATGCAGTGTCTGATAGATTTTCCCATTAGAGCAAATACAGTATAAAAGTAAATATTATAAAATAAGACATATGAAAACCTTTACCTGCTAGCATAAAATTAGTAATTTAATACAAATAACTAGCAGCTGTGAAATGGGAATTTCAGATAAAAAAGAAACAATGTTCTGCAATTTTTGTCAAGATACCTCAACAAACTGACTCACTTCAAAATATATACATATAATTAATATGCTAACTGTATGTCAAAAGGAGTTGTTTTCAAAGCTTGGAAGACAATGAGCCATATGTAAGCCTGCTGTCTTCACTGTAAGATAACCTTCCTTCAAACAGAATGCCATAAGGAGGATGAAATATCTCTGAAACTATTTCAGTAGAAAATTATTGAAATAAGTTGTTCTGTGTGCAGTCAAACCTTTAAATTTATTATATTTTGTTAGATCTGATATTTCATATAGCAAACCACAATGATTTTCTATGATTGGCTGCATATTTTTTTGTTTTTCTTTGCATACTGGTGGGATTGTTCTTACAAGCTTCTGAGCACATGGGCCATTATTCAACAAAGCATTTAGGCATGAACAGCTGTGTTAACTTCAATAGCTAAGGCTAGCTAAAGGATCAGACCAAAAAGTTTAGAACCTAGCAAGATCAAGACACTAATGACCATCAGAACTATAGTTAAAAGATGGTCTTGAACACATCTTTGATGGTCTTAGACTAATAGGAAGAAGGAAATATGAAAAATTTAAGTAATTTCCTTTCTGGGTCATGTGTCTAAAACTGCTCTAAAAATAGGCTAAAGCAAGGAGAAAATATTTCATATTTAATATCACAACACAGGGCAGAATCTTCTCAGGGCATATGAAGAACATGTCTCTGTATCTACAAGCCTGAATAATTGATTCTACTGTAAAGTCATACTATGGTTTTTCAGAGCTCTGCATAAATCCTGTGTCAGCATACCATCTAGGAAAAAAACATCTAGGAAAAATACCTCACTGTATTGAATGGTGAAGCTGTAGCAATGGTAAAAGGTGAAATTAATGATGCCTTGCATAAAGTAAAGGATATTATCAACTCTGAAGTGATCAAAGATTTGTACAAGTCAAAGGCTTCCTGAAGAAAGGTTCCTGCTCTCTCTCCTCCCTTTATACCTGGGCACAACCCAGCACTGGCTCCAACCCACCACTCCAGCAGGAGGAGGAGCAGCAGTGTCTGCTCTGCAGCAGCACCTGCCTGCCTTTCCACACCACAAACTAGAAAGCAAATATTTGAGATAGAATCTGAAGGCTCATGTTCATCTGTTTATTGGACAAACATTGTTTTCCATGTCCACATAGACATCTAATATATGCAGCTTTCTATCAATCCTTTTTCTGATGAATTCAGTTGCTGAAGAGATCCTGAAAATTATGCAGGGAAGGCTGAAATATGGGCAAAATCCAAGTGAACAAATGAAGGAGTTTTATTTACTACTAGTTCCTTAAGTTTTGAGGACATGATTAGTGTGAAGTGATTCACATGGCATTTATTACATTTAAATAACAGCATGACAGAAGATCAGTATGGGAAGGGATACTTTATTGTACTGAAGAGAAGCAAAATATGATCTCAGTCAGTACTAGATCATAACACTTATTTATTTCTTTGTATACTGGTTCATGAGCCATTGTATTGCTCTGATTCATGACGTCCAACATCTGCAATCTGAAACTAATGATAGCAAAAAAAGTAATAATATAATAACAAGTGCTATTTAGTCACGGTAGTTTAGCAAATGCAAAATGAAGTAAACAGAATTTACCTTCAACTAATGTTAAAATGCTGCACTGATGTGCTAATGAATTGCAAATCTCTCTGCATTCCCCTTTTCCTTCTTGTTTTGTCACATGCATTTAAGGTAAGCTCTCTTGAAAATAATTAAATTATAACAGCTCTGTCTCTTTTGCTTCCTCTGCATTGATTCACCCGATGGTTAAAAAAAAAAAAGTCCAAAGTTTGTTTGGTTATGAAATTCTCAGTACTCATGATACCCTTGAGAAAAAAAGCTTTTTAATAATTACTATTCAAGCAGTAAGTTTAAAAATAACACCAAAACCTTCAGTTGACATTTAAACTTCACTCAACAAACAATTCTTAGCAAGACAAACTATACTGTTTCCTGGTCTTACATGGAATATAAGCAGTTACGATTAAATCACAAAGATTTTGTTTCTCACATTATGCCATTTAAAACAAACTTCCTTTCTATAGAACAGATTCTTTGTATAATAGAACAGCAAGCCTTTCCAAAAATGATATTAACAATTACTGTATAATTTGAAAATAGGCCTGAGACAGTATTTTTGTCCATATCTAGACCTAGGAAGCCTCAAGGTTTGAAGATGTTTATATTGAAGGATTTAAGCCTGGGATCATCTCTAAGCCGGATTACCTCTACCCTTACTTATTTTCCCACACACAACATCCTATACAAAGTGAGTTCAACAGTATCTCATTCTGGTTTTCCATTACAAGGAAATTTGCCTCTTGTAAGCTCCAAGTCTCACAATAGCTGCTTGTAGCCTGAATAGAGGCTTTCTACCTTATTCCCTCATAGCCAGATTTTCAAAGCTGGCTAAGCATCCCAGACCTGAATTTAATGGAAAAGAAAAAAACCCAAACAAACAAGTCCAAGGCTCACTAAGGTTATGCAGACGCTGAAAATGTCACCAGCTACTCTACCATTAACTTTAACATTCTATGTAACTTTGAAAAATGTGGAGAGTAATTTAGACAAGCAGACCATAATGAGGGTAAATTCACTATATTGAGGGTAAGTAATCTTGGAATCTCTCCCAATTCCAGAGTGAAAGTACAGACTCATCTTGCCCCTAGTTCCACAGTGGGAAGAGATGCAGGGATGCACCAGCTGCTCCCTTCTCTCTCAGACCTCATGCAAAAGCCAGGTATGGGCAGGTTTGTATCTACAGTGATCCATGGAGTTCCAAAACTGAACTTTCCTGATATGTATTATGGAACACCATACCAGGATGCTGAACTGCTATTCAAAAAGTTTACACCATTAATGTGAAGTTTCTAAATCTGAAGTTTAAGAATGTCTACGAGAAATACAACAGAGCAAAAACAGGTTAAATGTCTATAAAATCATGTGCATACAGACAAGGTAAACAGAGCAAGAATTAGGAGTCATATAAATGTAGAAGAATTTGCTTTGAAACAAAACAAACAAAATAAAAAAACCAAAGGAAAAAAAAAAAGAAAAAAAAGTGGTTCCACATAGAACAAGCACTTAAAAACTCTGGAACTCCATCACTAAGGATATTTCAGATGCCCTGCAATTTGGTTATCATCAAAGGACACTGGATATTATTGTGAAGATAGATGCATCAGAAGTGAATAAATACAATGAAATCACACTGGGCTCAGGAATTTAGACTAACTGGAAATTGTCTGAAGCTAGGACAATAACATGCAGACAATAATATACCATTACACTCTTGCCCTTCGGATTTGCTTTTGGCCACTGTCAAGAACAGAAAACCTGTTGGGTAAGATCTTTGGTCTAAACTACTATGGATAATTTTGCATCCAGTTTATGGTCACAGGAGCAAAAGAAACTGATATTAACAACTCATTATTTATCAGCTGCATATATGGGTCATCTTAAAAATTAGATTATAATTTCAGTTTCAGATATTCTTTTTTTTTTTCTTTCCCTCCAACTCTAGCTACTCCTTCAAATAGTCCAGCTTCCTTCCCCTGTTTGTAGTATTTATGCAACTAGTTTTATGGCCACCTTATAAACTAGCTAATTAAAAATACATATTAAAAAGAGGCACGTGGAGGAAAACTGACCCAGTTTACAAGAGGACACTCATTAGTTTAAACCACCTTCACCATAAGCATGATGACTCCCTGCTGATAGGTCACCCTCCCCTGCACCATAAGAGCAATGATTTATCCAGGGCTTAGGCAGGCTAAGAGACCACTCATGAGCAGTTATTAGCTCATAGCTCAGGTGAAGCATCTTGGAAAGGGCTGAACCTCAGTTCCTTTTACTCACAGTAGGAATGGCAGGATTGCTCCAGGTATAATAGTGTAAGACTGTGAGACAGAGCTTTCACTCCATATGACCTAGTGATACAGTTTGGGAAAGGAGAGGAGGAGCTCAGCTGGTCAGAGCATGGTGCTAAGAGTGTCAAGGTTATGGGTTTGATCCCCATAAGGGCCATTCTCTAAAGAGCTGGACTCAATGATCCCTCTCTGTCCCTTCCAACTCAGAATATTCTGTGATTCTGCACTTGGATGGTAAAAACCTTGCCATTTTACCCCTCAGTTATTGAGACAGCCTCAGATCAGACATTGCCAATGACAAGTTTAGTGATACTACATATATGTATATATACACATATATAAAGTACTGTGCTTGTGGTTAAAATAATTAACTTCATACACTGCAGTAATACTCAGGCAGTAATTAGAAATCCAGAAAATTGTATTAGTCAGACATAGACATATTGAGGGTACAAAAAGATACTGGTTTTGACAATGTGTTTTTTCCTGAAGAATTTAAAATCAGGCAAGAGCTTATTTATTAGTCGACTGGGTAATTTTTTTGGTGGATTAAGTCTTGATAAATGATTTTGAAATGGGATATTAAATATGTATCTTTGGATTGAACTCATGGACCAGGTAATTTGAAATTACATTTCATTTAAACTTTTAACATAAGTTCAAAAGAAAAGAAGGTTAAATTTCTATCAGTTACTAAATTTAAGAATAAAAAGAAGACTTCTTTTAAATCCACAAATTAAGTCAAATTAAAAATACTTTCACAATGATTAAAAGGTGTTCTGGAGTATGATTCAGATCATACTGAGGACGCATGCACAGCCCACACTACATAAATTTTTAAAATAAACAGTAAGTGGTTTAAATGTACAAAGTGTATAAATGTACCAACCAGTCCAGTCCAGCCTTCAGCAAACATCAGCGGGTGCCTGTTAAGTAAAATCAGTGTTCTGTGCTGTCTGTGCTCTGGGAACACACTGGGTACCTCTGATTTGACTTGTGACTATTTAATTTCCTGGCAGACTTCGAATAAATTCCAATTACATTCCTGAGACTAGCAGTTGGACAAACTTGCCTCTAAATCTCTCAAACCAAGAGATTTAACCACCTACCCTGAAAGCTATGGAGGTTTGGAAGCAAGTGCAAGGCAACAAGCAATGGTTTTCTGTTGTGCTGTGAAATCATGAAGAAATGTAGTAAACTGTGCCTTTGAACACACTTTCCAATATTGTCCCATTTGCAGGGGAGATGCCACTGGAGGTTGCCACCACTGTAAAAGTAATTTTAAAACTTTATAACTGGCACCACTAATCAATTGCAGACTATTTGAGAATTTGAAAACCGTCTGTTCTACCAAATTCTATTATTTGTGGTTGTTGTTTTTCATTACTTCCACCAGTAACATTTTAATATTTTAAGTATTTCACATTTGGACACACTGAAACTGGAGACCTATAGTAAAGTAAAGCAAGTAGAACTGGAGATGGTCAGATGCTTCCCTTTACATCCTCTTAAAAAAGGCAAAGAGATTTTTTTTTTTCCTGAAGCTACATTAAGACAAAATAAAGGAGAAAAATAAAGTTAGGAAGGTGTAGGAACCACACAGATACTACTGACACAATATTCTTTTAACTCCAGAATAATTTCCTATGATAATTAAAGCTTACAGCACTACCTATCTCCCCAGGCATGATGCTATGGAAGCCCATAAGATACAGGTATCTGAGCCAGGAGTAGCACATATGGAAAAGCATATTTTTTAATATCTACCAGTGCATTTCTAAAGAGGTGATCTAGTCCTGTGAAGAGTCCTGTGCTTAGAGCCAGCTTTACTAATTAAATCCCTAAGTACTAATGCACATTATGCATACCCACACAATCAACCACTGCTGAGACAAAGTCCCTGTGTTCTCATGGAAGTCTGAGGGCAATATATTAGTGTATACTTCACTGTAACTAACAAGTCATTTTGTTGAAAGAACCATCTGGACAACAGTGATATCCTGAAGTACAAGTATTCTACTGCCTGGATATCAATAATTAGAATATGGCCAGCTGCTCAAACACTAATCTGCCCAGTGCAACAGCTAAAAACTAAAACTAAATAATGCTTTAGCATCAAGCAAGTACTGCAGAATTCTTTACAGTAAGACCTGGAAACTCCAACTGCCACTGAAAGATTTCTGTAACTTCAATGGCTCTACTTCCATGAGAAAGGACCATCTGATATGTGTTATCAATGGGAAAGCTTTCATTTCAAAACCTGCCATATGAAATACCTTATTACAAAGAGTCAGCACACACAGACACTTCATTTATGTCCCTGAACTAAGTGAAAGTTAATTCTGTTTTCCTAAGATCTGGGCTTAAAAGCGTTTGTGTTAGCTTTCTATTTGCTTTGCCATGCCTTACATTTTATTTTTCTCTGTAATTTAATTCGTTATTCTTGTTTGGTTGATTTATCAGACAATGGAGGATTCTCTGCCTCTCCCTGCCTTAAGTATTCTTTTTTTCTTCTGCTTTAGCATTTACAGAAACACAAAGAAAGAAGCCTGAAGCCAAGTCTTAATGCATTTTAAATATTTGTCTTTTTAAGCAAAACCAAGAGGCAGATATATTGATTTCAAATATCTGAAAGTACTTAAAATGTTTAATTTAAACAGGGGGAAGTAAATGCACACAGACTTAATTCAAAGAAAAGGAAACCAAAGCTTTACCTGAGCAAAGTGAGTTGTACTATACTCAAATAACAGGCACTGAGAAAATGGCAGTGAAGGCAGAGCAATGACTTAGAAACTATTGTTGTGACAAGTGCTTTGGAAAGAAATTACATTCTGATATTTAAGTGCATTATAATTATTGCAGCAATTGATGAGAATTGATGCAGAGTTCATAAAAGGTGGGATTTTTTTTTTTCCTTCTGTCTGTGAGCAAAATTTTATTTTCATACAGAGATTTGCAGCAACTTGGAGGCTTTTCAGCTAAGTCCAACACTTAGCCCTCTAATTGCCCAACCACAGAAAAACAGAGAAAACTTAAGCATCTTTTTATTTTCACACTTTCAGTCTTGGTTACTGCACAATACACTGAGATTCCTAATCATCCTTAAGTATCAAATATCTTTAAACAGGGGTTTCAGAGTGCATCCATTTTTGGAAATGGATGGTACTTTCTGATCTCAACACCAAGGAGTTAAAAGTGATTTGTTTAGTTTGATTCCACTACTTGAAAATTTCTAATTTCACACATCAAGATGGCCAAAATATCTGGCCATGGACCACATCCTACTTTTCATTTACAAAAGGGGGATTCATGCTGCTTAAGGAATGTACTGTTTCTCTAATCTCAGGGCTAAGTGAAAGGCAGCAGGAAAAGACATTTTTTTTCCTTCAGAAAGAAGCTAGTACTCATATGCAACATGCTTTTGGATGACTGTCTAGCAACATCATGTGCATTTGCTAAGTACCTTGTACTGCTTGAAGTGTGGAGGCACTTTTGCTAGCATACATCCAAAAGTGATTATTGCCATTGCACCAGAGTATGCAACCTGAAAGATTATTTCAGAAAGAGCTTTATTTTAATGTAAAGCCCAGATTCTACATTCCATTCATGCCTTATGATTACTAACATTAATGGGTCTTAAGAAATGACACTTGAAGAACAAGCCCAGATAAGTCTTTCCTGCTTACCAAACTGTGGCACATTACAATGCACACACATGGAAATCCATCCCCTTACTCAGACTTTCATTCAAACACTGAGTGCAGATTCTGAGCACTGATATGCAGTCACTTCTTTGCTGTACAACAAAGTCAGTTTGGTAATAGTTTGCAACACCCCCTCTGGTGCAGCTGTTGCACAGGACATATCCTTCTATTCAGGAGGATGATATAAAACTGAGAGCTTTGGCCCTGATGTCATCTGTTCTTTTCACTGCCTTCCTAGAGGCTCATCTGCAAAGTTCACTGAGGAATACACCTTCAGTCATGGAAGAACTATTTTTGATTAGTCAAGAGATATCACCATACCTTCTGTAAATCCTAAGGCACACTGAAATAAACTTAGATGGCCTCTGCAGGCTGGTGTTGATGAAGGATAAATTCTCTGACATTGAAAAAACAGTGACCACATCTATTACAGGGCCTTACAGATAGAACTTAATAACTTGATTTAGCTTCACAGTTAGTTCAACTTTGAGCAGATGGTTGGACCAGCTGACCTCTAGACGTCTCTTCCTGCCCATCTACATTTTTCTATGATTCTGCACTATACTTAGCTCTTTAGACTGAGTAAAATTATTCAAATTCAAAACAAAAATAATTTCTCAGCTAAAATGGGACCAATGAAAATAAAGAAATAATATAAAACAACCTTAGGAGCATGTTTGTGTTTCTTTAGAGGATATAAGCAATACACACAGGTCTTTCCTTTTGTTTCTGTAATCTTTGGTATGCTATGAGGCTACAATGTTGGGACACAGTAAAAAAACTCTTCTAGAGAGCCATCTCAGTTTAGGAGGAAATTTTTTAAAAAAATTTTAAATCTCTGGTCTGCATAGAATGGTATGACCACTGAATTAGGAATACAATAAAAAATTCTGAGTAGTTAATAATATAGAAAAGTAATAACTCTTCTTACTAAAGACTGCTGTTACAGCAACTATTAAAGTTTTCATTACAGCTAAAAGAAACTATGTCAACATAACAAGAGCAACTTCAGTGAGAACAAAGTTCAGTAAATTTCAGCAAAGACAAAGGCAGGGTCCTGCACCTAGGGAAGAACAACCCTCGGCAGGATGGGACTGAGCTGGAAAGCAGCTCTGTGAAGAGGGACCTGGGGGTGCTGGTGGACAACCATCTGTCCATGAGCCAGCAGTGTGTGCCGGGGCCAAGAAGGCCAGTGGGATCCTGGGGGGCATTAGGGAGAGCATTGGCAGCAGGGAGGTGATCCTGTCCCTCTGCTCAGCCCTGGGGAGGCACATCTGGAGAGCTGTGTCCAGTTCTGGGCTGCTAGGCACAGGAGAGATGCAGAGCTCTTGGAGCAGGTCCAGTGGAGGGCAGGAAGGATGGCTGAGGGACAGGAGCATCTCACTTATTAGGAAAGGCTGAGGTAGCTGGGCTGTTCAGCCTCAAGAAGAGAGACTGAGAGCATTATCAATGCTTACAAATGGATGGATATCAAGAAGATGGAGCCACAGTCTTTTCAGCTATGCCCAGTGACAGGACAAGGGACAATGTGCAGAAACTGAAACAGAGAGACGTTCATCTAAATGAGGAAAAAATTGTTTACTTTGAGAGTGACAGAACACTGCAACAGGATGCCCAAAGGAGTTGTGGAGTCTCTTTCTCTGGAGATATTTGAAACCTGCCTGGACATTATCCTGTGCAATCTGCTCCAAGTGAACCCACTTTAACAGAGAGGTTGGACTAGATCATCTCCAGAGGCGCTTCCAAACCCAGCAATTCCATGATTCTGAGATAACATACTGGTTTAAATCTTCATCTAAAATAAAGCCCATCCAAAATCTAAATAACATTTTTATTTCATCATCTCTGCAACTATCTCTTGTTCATGTCATAAAGACTAACATAAAAAGTCCAAAAATACTTGAAAACCATACCAGACAAAACAAAGACTACCAAAACCAAATGAAATTTCATCAACTTACAAATGTCCAACATGTTTAAGCCTGAAACATTTATTTCTTGAATTATTTTTTTATCATGGTGACTCTCACACTTATCAGCCTACTTATTTCACATGGTTTCATGCTGGCCCCTTAATTTTTCTGTTTTAAAGTCATACATTCTAACTTAGGACTATAGAATAGCTGTGTTTCTCTACCAAAAAATGGTATTAATTTTTAATAGCAAACTACATAAAAATGAGAACATTAGTGCAATCAACAGGGACTTCTATGTTCAACCACCATGTAAGATACAAAAAGGTAAATTTTGTCAGGAACTGTTTGAACTCTGATTTCCTGCCTGCAATAAAAATAGATGCCATGCCACTGAGCAGGCTCAGGTAAGGTCTCTCTCAGTATTTCCCATTACAGTTGCTGCACTCTACTACCTCCTCTAACTCCCTGAACACCATCGAGTGCAGCTCATAAAGGTGAAAGATGTGTGGGTACAGCTCCCAGCACAGCTGTCTCAGTAACTGCTGTTTTTCATGAAGACAATATGATTTTCCTGCTGTGCTCCATGCACAGTCACACAGACCTGCTCTGCAGTAAATTGTTACTAGTAAATTTACAGTACCTCACCCATGCACTACATAATCTCCAAACACTTGCAGGAGCTTATAGAAGCTGCTGGCTTCTCATGAGCAAGTAATTGGCTATATTTTAGTTCCACACAATTCAATGGTTCCTGCTGAGTTACTGCATGTGCTGTCACTCAGAATACTGATATTTTCTTCTTAAAAAAGAAAAAAAAAGAAGGTAAGTGTGATGAACTGCCATGTTCTGCCCCTCTTCACAGACCTTTGCTCTGCAGGAAAAAGGAAGGCATCTTCCATTGCATGGTTGGTCATGTACCTAAACACCCCAGTGCACCTCACAGAACGTGCCCCCAGCCAGGTCCTGGGTGTCCCTTTATGTAACTGGATGCACACAGCTCCACACAAGGTGAGCCAGCTGCACAGCCAGCAAATCAGCTAGTACACCCCTGGCACAAGGTGACAGTATGTGAAAACATGTCATTTTGACAGGTCTGTGACACAGCTGTCTTTGACATTCTCCAATTCTGGAAATTATACCACTTTGAAATCCTCTTATTTCCAAACTGTGATTCCCTATAAGGGTGCTGACTACCTCATTTCTTTTTATAGACATCTATAGCTTTTAATACAAATATTACCTCCAGGTATGTTGCAGATGGTGAGATTCAACTCCAGATTTAGATGGAAACATTTAGGTTTTATGGTGCAATGCCTCTAAGTTCAATAGCTATGTTATAATTCCATTATAAATAGTGGACACCTAGTTCAAGATATCCATGTTGGAACAAGAATATTGCTGTTCTGCTCAGGATTTTCCCTCCATTAAGTATAACTAACTCTGGCAAACTATTCACAAGGTGAATGTCAGTAGGGGTGTTGGCATTTTGGTCACAGGACACATGATCTTTCTTCTGGCAGCAGCTGGCAGGAAAACATCTGGAGCAGGACTGATGGTTCCACTGGGCTGAATCTTGCCTGCAGACTGGGAGTTGCACAACCCTGTCTGACGCCTGTGGGAGACATCATTGTCTCATCTTTGAATCCTGTCCCTCATTTTTCTCAACACAGACTGCCAAGAATAGAACCTCAGCTCACAGAGAGACATCAGGCATCTCTAAGCTTTCTACAAATGAGCTGTCTAGGTTCCCCTCTGTTCTCAGTAAAGAAGAGAGGCATCTCCAGAGAGCAATTCTGCTGCTCTGGGGGGTGAATTGCTTCAGAAGTCACCTGCTTTTCTTTTCTAACAATAAAAGGAGCTCAGATGATGAGCTGACATCTCCCTTGGACAGGCTAAAGTTTAGGGTGATCAGTCCCAACAATGCTCAGAATATATAAATCTCACTTTGGATAACAAAAACCACATTTTCTGGTAAACCAAATATTCCCAATTGAAATTGCCTCAACTTTCATTTAAACTTTAAATTGTTCCAGTTTTCCATGAAGCAACCCAAAAATGAAATATAATGGGGAAAGTAAGAAAAAAACCAAAGAACTAGCATAGCCATGAGAGGGACGAATATTAAAAAAGTGCATGTACTCAGCTGAACCAAAGCTTGCATGTTTTAGGGAGGAATAAGGATGGATTTGAAAGTAATTGACATAGCAGGGCCTGGAAGGTAACCATTCAAAAAGGCAGGCAAAGGATAAGCAAAGGATACCTCTCACAATCCACAATATCCAGTGTGACATATTCCTATGTTACACAACATAATTGAACATTTATACAGCCTGTTCTCATTGAGGGTGCTGCCACATGCATCTAAACCCAAAAGCACTTAAATATTCCTGAAATTCTTTGAAAAATTCAAGAAGAAATGACTATGCATTTTGTAGCTCTTTATTTCAAGCAAAAAAAACCATAATTGATTTAATTTAGTGGCACTGATACATATGTAGATTGCTCCAAGTTAAAAAAATGAACAGTGTGAGAACATTTTGAAATGTTCATAAACAGCATATGAACCTGTAATGCTAAACTGGAGCAACCAATATGCTCTTAGAGGACAAGAAAGGAAAATCCCTTTAGTGATTTCTGAATATGAATAGACACTTAAAATTTACATAATTTTTCTTTTGACTGGAGGTTTAAACCATAAAATTGTTGTTAAGATTTTTCTGGAAACCAGAAGGATGCAGCTTAGAAGAAAACTAACTTCAAGACGTTTTCTGGTTGTGATCAACCACCCATTCTGCTCTAAATCAAGGTGACTGATAAAGTTTGGCACTAAGCTAAACATCCTTATGTTCCTCAAAATTTTTGTAGGTAATGCCAAATTCTACTATTTAAAACTTTACAGAGGTAATTCATACCAAAATAAAAATTGTCTCAGCTCTGTGAAAATTCAGTATCCCAACATGACTGACTATGATTTCTGGATAGCTGATTCATATAATTTCCTTCTGTAAGACATATACACAGACATAACACAAAGAGGAGAGGCAATGTTTCCCTCCAATGTGAAGATGAAGGGATGAAAGGATGGGTATAGGATTCAACTATTAATTACTTATAATATTGTCCATCTGAGGTGGCTGATAAGAGTCTTCCTCAGAGAAAATAGTAAAGAAAAATTTGACAAACCTGTCTTCTTCCAGTAGACTTTGACCTGAAGTTGATTGTCCTGATAGAAGGGAGTTCCAATTTTAAGAAAACGAGCGGTTTTCCTTCTTTGAAAGGTTGGGTAGGGATCTACCAGTCCTTTCTGTGGTTTCCCAGATGTGCGTTCCTCTGCAAAACACAGAACAATCAGGAAACTATTTATTAACTACAGTGCTGTACAATGACTATGCTAAACTTGCTGAAATTCAGAAAATAATAGTATCTTTATTCCAAATGATCTTATTTCTGTTTCTTACCTAAATGAAATAAATAAAAAGAATTAACTCTCCATAGTAGCTGAAAAATCACTTGTTTGAAATTCAGTCAAATTTAGAAAGTGACCGAGAAAGATAAATATGTTTTATACAGGAAAATGCTCTGTAATTTTTCTTAAGAGTAATAAGGAAACAGACTGTATTTATATCTCCAAGAACAAAAAATGTTAACACAATTACTTTTAAATAAGCACAGTATCTACCAGTAGTTCTCTATTATACTTCACAGCCTTTATATTCATGCAGTGTTTGAATATGTACAAAATCCAAGGACAGCACTGAATGTAACCCACAGAGTGCCACATGTGGTTACTACATCAAAGTAAATACAGACCTCTGGTATGCTGTGTAAGAACACTGTGGTCAGATTAAAGATGTGTCTTGCCCACTTTCCTGTTCCCAGCCATGCATGGTGAATGCTTAGGAAAACACTGCAAGAGCACAGTTTTCTTTCAGCAATTCCCTTGATGCTGTGTGTGTCTGGCTTCCAACAAGAAACTGCAATTGGATGTCCTTCATCAAGCATTTTTTTTGGTAAAAATTGATTACCATTTAGTAGGGTTGATAGTACTTACAAATACTTTCAGTATAAAAGAAAGAAACGTTCATTCAAACTGCACTTTTCATTGCACACTTGCAAACGTATCTGTTCAATTAGGAGGATCAGATTATAAATAAAACAAAAAAAAAAAAAAGCTGTATTAAATTCAATATAACATCTAATTAAAATGAAGAGTCCACTATAAGGAAGTGGCAAATTATCAACTACATACTTAAGAGAAAGAGGGAAAGATTCAGGTTTCAGTAATTGTCACAAGTAACATAAAAACTTGAACATTTGCCCTATATGAAGCTTCTATTGAAACTCACTTGCTTTATGGCCAAATTTTACTTTCTCAGCCCTTTGCTGAATCTAATACAATTTGTTTTTCTTGTTTGCTTTAAATTAAACTACCAAACTTAACAAAATTTTTTCTTAAGGTGACCATAATGTTACTACTACCTAAATGGAAATGAAAAAAGTTCTAGAGAGAAGTACAAACTAAAATCTATTAGGTATTCTTCAATTTTATTAAATCTCTGCTTTGCTATTCTCTGTCTGCTCCACTTCTACAAAAACCAGGACACCAATTTAGAATATTTCTATATAAAGATCAAGCAAGAATCTTGCTACATTTCCCAGAAGTGAAGCACACAAATATAGTGAGGCAATGCATTTCTGAGTGTGGGGAAATGTAATGCCAGAGGGCTGAGGTCAAAGCTCACAGAGGTGTGCAGGACTAAATTACTTCAGAGGGGTGTGGGCTATCTCTATTCTGACAATAGGACCAGGCACCTAAAAACCAGAGCTTAATTCCACTCAGAGCAGAGTGGGACTTCAGCAAAATTGGCATGTTCCTTCTGGAATTACTTCCCAAAGGCCATGGAAGCCCCAAAATAAAGACAAGCCATGAGTGTCATGTCCTAGATAATATTTCAGGCGATTTTTTTGTTTCTTGTTCATATTTCTCCATCTGTCTCCAAGTATTCTCAAAAGTACATCAAGCAGGACTGGCTTTGTACCTAACTAACCTGAGTGAGATATAGAAGATGAATTTGCATCTCCACCAGGAGAAGTTTTTACTTGTTTTTCTATGTAAAATATAATCTAGCCATTTAAAAAAATGTCCAAAAAAGCCTAAATACATGTCTCAGTACAGTACTCTGTCAAATAAAGTAAGTGATATCAGTGGTTTAGGTTCAAAGAATTTAGAATAATTTACCTCATAGCCTTAAGAGAAGGGATGTTCAGATTTTTCTATAAACTTATTACTGAATATGTGTTTTGGTTGGTACAGGCACTGATTTTTGGTTAAAAAGAAAATACAGCTCATTAAATAAATGGATGTGCATAATTTGAACAGTCAAATTTCTTGAAGTATACAAGATTAAAAAAATATTGCTCTCAATATAGTTTTACTCTAGTTTAAAATACAATACAACAATTAATGAACCTTTTAGTACAGAAAGGTCACTCCAGTAAAGCAAAGTAAAGTACAAGGCATTAGAAAGTCTGTACTAATTAGACATAAGTAGATAGCAGATTTTCATGAAAACTACTGATGGTCTGTTTTTTGAAGCAAGGAGAGGGGCCAAGTCATGTGTGAGGGTATAGCATAAATGAACTCCATTTCATAGAGGGTTTATAAGTAATAACTCAAATGTGACCTGCACCAGATTCTGAAAAACCCTGTTTTGAAGAGGGAAAACTGAAATAAAGATCTTCTCCCAACACAAATATGGAATGATATAGACCAAGAGAGTCAGAACAATATGAGGCCATGGAGAGCTAATACAGTCCTTCCAGTGAAAGGATTCCTCACAGTAAGTATGGAATGGCACAAAAAATAACATGCTCATCTCAATTACTCAGCTTCAATTCAGAAGGCTTTTATTATATGGAAAGTCTTTATTTACTATCATGTTTAAAGATTATGATGGTCTGACCCAATGTCAAGAGTACCAATAAAGCATGACAAAGGTTAGTTGATTAATTATCCCTGCTCCCAAGATGGAAACATTTATAAAATTATACTAACAATAATATGAGACAAGAATCTTAAAAAGCTTGCCCAATTTCTCTTTGGCTAGCTATATACAATGGCATCTAGAATTTTCTCCCACTTAGCAGGAAAAAGACCAACCTCAGACAGCTAAAATCCCAGCATCAGGATTCTTTGCTTTAATGTAAACTCAGCTGTGATGTCATGTTGTGACATGGCAGTCAAGATGACTAGACTGAAAACTAAATACCTTAAAGTTTAGCACCCAGAGCCAGAGTTTCAAAGAAACTTTATCAAAAGGAGCAGGAAACTGGGTAGGGGGAGGGTGAAGAAAAAAATTTTTGCTTCTTTATCTAGTGAACTTTGCAAGGGGGAAAAAAAGAGAAGGAAAAAAGTAGCATACTCTACAAAAAAAAGATTCTTTTCTTAGGAAAAGAATCAGTAAAATTTGAAATCCCTCATAAACACCAATGATCTGCTTCTAATGGTGCTCAATGGCTCAGTGTATGGAATTAAACACCCAGTTCACACAGTTATTTTTTCCTCTACTACATCTCCTGTGTACATATAGACAAGGAAGGACAACTTACTGTGGTAACTGTAAGAAGATTTTGGTATCATGCACAGTCCTGCAAACTAGGCTACTTTTCTAGGGGATGAAAAAAAGCACAGGTACAATCTAGGAGAGCCAATAAGGAAAAGGGAGAAGTCTTGTATTCACTTACATTTGGCTTACTGAGGATTTAACTCAAACTTGCCTAATATACAGCCTGTGAAGATTCAAACTGATATTCTGGTATGGATTTGAAGCAAAGACTCAGTGTATGGAAGAGATGAAAACTTGACCTTCTGCTGTCTCTCAAGATGGCCCAAAAAAGTAGTAAAGATTAATGTAATATGGGAAAAAGAAGGATACTTTAGCTTATTTTTAGTTCTTGGTACATTAGTATGTGAAACAACCACAGACAAGAAGGTCTGTTACAGCTAACAACCATATAACTGTATTTTATGTATACTCAAACAGAATATGGCAAAAAATAGCAGTTGATTAGTTAGGTTGAAAGTAATTACAGTTCTCTTATAAAAATGGCTACAAGTTTAAACTGTGAGTGTACTTTAAAGAAGGAATGTAAATGAATAGAAAATTAAATGAAGTCAGGGCAGAATAATTAAAATCATATTCTTTAACATCCTATTTTCAGAACTCTGCTGTATCAGTTAATCAGAGACCCATCAGCAATTTGGGCAGTAACTCAGGATTGTACTGCAATTGTATAAATAGCATTTAAACAGGGCTAAGAATTCTGGTTTTCTGCCAGATTCAGTTTGCAATTATATTACTTAGCATGTGAAGTTCTAAACATCTTAACAATATATAACCTAAACATCTTGAGATTTTAATTTGAATGTGGGTCCTATGTGTGCAATATTTTGAAAATGCATGGTTGTCAGACACAGAATCTGAATTAATGGGCTACTAAAACAGCCAGGATTTTGAAAAACATTGCAGGTTAATACTTTCCAGTTAACACACATAAAAATGGTTTTATTCCATCCACTTAGAAACAGTATTTATACCTGTATTGAATCTAAAAAATATTAACACTAGATTTATGCAAAGACTTCCATTTTCTTTGCAACTGTTTATTTTAGGTAAGTAGAGTCTAAGTCAAAGAATTAGGCAAAAACTGTCACCAATTTTTAAACAAGAAATTTAACATGAAAAGGTTACTCAACTTGACCAGGAGATGATCATTGTGCTGTGGAACAGCCCTCTTTAAGAAAATGATATTTATTTTTAAATTTAAGAAATCATTATATAAAACATTCAAATTCCAGATAAAGGAGAAAGAAAGCATCCAGGTGTTTGAGTATGATTACTCACTATTATTCCTGATGTCCTGAGTTGTGCTGAAATGGAGAGAAACCTTAGCACTTTTTAGGCGTATCTGACCCCAGCGTGTCACTGCCTGCAGCTCTACATTGTAGTTGCTGTTGGGTTGGAGCCCCTCCAGGACCACATAATTTTGGGCCTGTAATAGAATAAATACACAAAGCAGTTATAATATTGCTGAAGCACAGGCCTTTACTAAAAGCAGGCTTGTTATCTTAGGCACACTACTTTTTTGAAGTTAGAAAACTCATGTATAAATTTCAGAGCAAAATTTCCTTTCTGTACAAGATTTCTTTAATTGGACTCTTTTTTTCTGTGTCATTTTAAAAATACTAACCTACTTGATGTTTGCATAATTTTGGCAGGTTCTTGGCAATTCCAAACCTATTGTTTAGGCAAAACCTAAGGGGTTTTCTTCTATATAACAAGGTTTCTCTTATGCCAAAATCATTTTAGCAAAAGGAATTTAAGCATTTTATTCCCCAATTTCAGTGTTAGTTAAGCAATTGAAAACTTTTTTTTCCTAGAGACAGCCAGTCTGAAGATAGATAAAGCCCAACATTTAATACATTTTTCAATAAATTCTATTTGTTTCAACTCTTGATAAATATACCAAAAATACCATCTTGTTGGAAAGAACATTTTTCCTGTGTAGAATGGAAAATAGAATAGAAAAAATACAGTTTCCAATGTCACAGATGTGTATAAAATGGGGAAGCAACAGATTAGGTTTATCATTCTCCAGTCAAAAACCCATACATCAAGGCAAGGAACATGGTGTTGCAAAGAAGAGTCCAGCCTTCTCAGTCTTATATCTTATTTTGCTAGATTTAATCATAAAGATATCCTTCTAGTCCATATGCTAGGTGGAAAATATTACTCCATGTTTTCATTAGGATTCCCCTTGTGCCTTTTAAATTTGGCAGTCCATATAGAGTAATAGATAACCATGTACCAAGGTAACCATCCCATATTTAACACTTGGGATGTTAAAAAGGCGATTGCCAAAAAGTATTTATTATCTTTACTTATTTAGTGCTGAAATATTGACTAGAAATCTTGATTAACAATGTCAATATTGCAGTCAAACTAATTCAATGTCTACCTGGAATGAATTAATATGGAAATCAGTAGGAAATTATTTGGGTCGGGCTACATCTAAAGGTAAAACCCAGACAAAAGTAATCCTCAGTGATCTTTAACAATTAAGACTTTTCCACCTTTTCTTTTTTTTTTTTGGTTTTTTTTGTTTTTTTTTTTTTTTTTGTTTGTTTTTTAAATGTCTGTATATTTGCTATTATTCAGCCCAAGAGTTGCTACAGTATTCAAATGCCCATTAATTAGCTACAGCATCTGGAGTGTCCTGAATCTCAGTGGCATTGCTGTGCAGTTTCATGACATGCTGCAGAAGAAAAACTACAAGTCAGAAGTACTATGATAGATATTGTAAGAGCTTGCCTTTTCTATAAAAAATACAGCTTGCATTTCCCTATATTCAAGGTCAGAACTCGGTGTCAATTACTGTAATGTTGTAATGGACCTGTTTTAGAATTATTTGTATGTCAGAAGTATACCCTATGGAAAGGTATTAAAGGCCCAGCTCAATTTTAAACTCCTCTGGGGTTTCTGATGTACGGACCAGCTTGGAGAAAGGAAGCTCCCTGCTATCTTTAGGCTGAAGAGTCCTTCCTGAACATCTTTACCCAATGTCAGCCTTCTTGAGGAACACAAGCTTCTCTGTGCAGCACAGTCCAACCCTACTCCTATCCTGCCACAATTATTTTTTAAAGGACAATAAAGACCTTCCTTTCTGTGAAAATGGACTTGATTTCATCACACAGCCTGCACTGCCTTTATTTCTGTCAGGGTTTGTTGACTGAAGGACAGAGGGGGAATTGTGACTCTCTGCTGTCATTCATCACAGTGCAATGGGCAGCTGGAGCCAGAACACAGTGTTAACACAGACACAGGACCAAATCCTAACTACCAAAAGTACTGAGAATCAGTTTATGTCTAACTGATTTCTGTTATTCCTATCTAATTATTTCTATTAATTGCTTTTAAATAATATGCAATATGCTTAAGGATATCATAACAAAAAGCCCTCCAGCAAAGCAAACATTTAATACATTACTCAAGAAACTCATAGGAACTTGCTGCTAAGAAAATATTGCCAGACCTTTGGTACAGCAGTTTATTTAAAGAGTTTTGGGTATGTTTTTCCTTGGACCCATACTGACTATTTAACAATTACTCTGTGACTGTGTCACAAGTTTTACTTGCGTAGTGAAAGAACATGTGACCGACAATGTCAGGCTTTTTAAATAAAATAAACACTTCAAGAAGCACTAATTGAATAAGCCTACATTTAGAGGACTAACAGCATTTAACTTTTCTTCATCTTTCTGAAAAATCTTATCATATTTACCTGTATTCTATGTATTACTTCTCTCCCCCAGTTCAGGGTAAGAAAAGGACTGAGAGGTCAAAATTGTCTATGGGCTTCGCGATATTAAAAATTAGGACCACTACTTTACCAGTGGCTGAAATCGTTGGAACTTATCACACATTTTATATTACACTCTATTTTGTGTCAAAAATAAACCATATTTCTGTCCCAGTTACTAATTTCTTTCTTACCCCATTGGTAATCTTCCTTCTCTTTTTTTTTGCTGGAATTACATATTTGCTGTATGTCCAGCTCCAGAAGACTTTGTAGTGGTGCACTGGGATATCAGGCTCCTCTGGAAGATCCCAAGTAATCATTGCATTTACACTTCCATCATTGTTTGCACTGATATTGGCAATCCTGATATTAGATGGAGCTGGTGGAGCAGATGGATCTAGAATTTAGAAAAAAATGAAAATATTTTAAGGGAAAAACTATCTTCAGTAAGGTAAAGATTATCTTCACCTCATGTGTTTGTGAGGCATTCACAAGCTGGATTAAACACTCTAAATACATTGAGGAAAATTCAGGCAAAGATATCCTGTGGCTGATATGGCTTCTTGTAAATTCTAGAAATTCAAACTCTACTGAAATAAAAATTATAGGTTAGCATCTAGTTTGTCATTATTCTGTGTTGTTGATAGTTCACAAACATTATGAAGCTTTATCAAAATGTACCAGACTACCAGTTTTCCTTCTGTCACTCACTACTTTAAATACACAGTGAGTGTAAAACACTCCAGTTCTTCAAGTGGCCTTGCAGTGTAACCACAGAACTGTATGGCTGAAACACTGAATATTTTTTCATTACCAGATAATTCTCAGATGATAAAATTAGGTCTTGACACATTGAGTCTTTCTTCAAAATTCTAATATTGATATCTACCACCATGGGACATAAACACTTCCTTACAATAAATGAAATTAAAACATAATGATATATTACGCCGTGGCAGAAATCTATAGGGTTTTTTCTTAGAATGTCAAAAAGCAATTAGCTACCCCTTTGATTTATTTCACTATTGTGGTTCAATTCCTGGTCAATATAAATGGAGATAGTATACCTTCAGGTGTCTTTATGCTGACTCTAGAGTCAAGGACAAACGACAGCCAGAGTTGGAATAAGATTCAATATTGAACCTTTTCCAATATTGATTTTAAGGTCCTCCCTGTGGACTCACTATATAATATCCTGATCCCAAGTAATGTGAATCAAAGAAGATTTTGCAACAAAGTTTCTGAAAGCTGTTTACCACCTCCTACTTTTTAATTTCTACCCTTTTTTTAAATGTCTGTAGCAGACAAAAATTGTTGACAAAATGAAAGGAAACTGCAGAAGTAAGTGGTGAGATGCAAAAGAAACCAAATTAAAAGTACAACAGAAGAGTAAAGGAAATTCATAATAATTAAGACATGTTACAAACTTACAGCCATCACTTATTTGCCAAAAATAAAACCTGAGGTGTGAGGAGGGGGCATCAGACATTCATTTACTGTATGGTTCACTTCCATTATTCTATAATGGTAAATGAGTTGTTAAATAAACATTCCAGGCATACTTAATTCATCAGAAAATCCATATGAAAAATGGCCTCACTGAAAAATTCCATCATTTGGTTTATTAAAAAAGACACGTTCAGAATTAATAAGACAGTATTTCCCTTTTAAAGATGAGCAGATGCAAAAAAATTACTTATTCCTTTTATTGAACAGGGCTTTTGCAGAAATAACAATGGATTCCTCACACATTCCATTTTAGTTAAATAGTAATGGATGCCCCTGTTCATCACACATATAATTCAACCTAACTTTTGGCCATAATAGTTACAAAGCATACTTAAGAATTCTGGAAACTTAAAGTAATTTCCAAATAGTAAGAATACCTCTCTTCTCACTTGTGTTTTTTAATCCACTAGCAAGTCAGTTGTTTTTATTTTTTCTGGCTTTGGAGAAGCACTGCCGTTACACTTTTTTCCTTACCTGTGAAATTTCCAACCACTCCATCCTAAAGTATGCTAAACTATTTATTCCAAAATTAAAGAAAACTTTAGTTAAGTGATTTTACTATTCTCTCACACAATTTTTCATTTACTTCTATTATTTAAAAGGTAGGTATAAAATGAAATTTATGCAAACTAAATATAAACAGAATAATGATTTACACTTCTAAGACATTTATTAAGCATTCATCTTCAGTGTTTTAAAATGTTAGGGGCTTTTTTATGTTATATGACATTATATTAGAGATATAAAACATTTATAACCTGAAGTGCAACATGATCATATTACTGTAGGTGAATTATTCAGGTTATCTCCCAGAAGTGGTATGCATCATGTATTATGTATACAAAACATATGGGATAAAATTAAAGTGTTTCAGAGAATATATCTTCCCAAGTGGTCAGATATACGCAAAAATAATTCAACCTATAAAACATGTTTGTCTTCATTCTGCATCTGCAAGAGATAGAGAGTCATTTAAAAAAGACAAAAAATGTAAATGAAATAGCTCTTTTGGACAAAGTGTAAAGTGAAAAACATTTTGAAGTTCTTTTCACCAATTTTTTCTATGTCTAAAAGCAAATCACCAAAAAAAAAAATGTTTTTTCAAATGTTTGGATGTTCATTCCAGCAAAAGAAAGCAGTAAGAAAGACCTATTTATGTACTGAAACTAATAGGAGATTTCTTCTAAATTCTACAGCACCAGGGTATCACCCTGTACATTTTATGACTGCACAGTTTATTGAAAACATCACTTTATCAGTAGAATTTCTTTTGTGCTCACTACACACAGTCCAGGCAGCAGACAAAATGCTGATCCACACTTGAAAGAAAATCTCTTAGTGTTTCTACTTTGCTGTGTGAGAATAAAACATTGTGTTAAAAATCATTGGGTAATTACAGTTAAGGATAGAAAAAATGTCTTCTTAGAAGGAATATACATGTGAAATAATACAGCAAGAGCAGATATTTTCCTGAGTGCCCTCTTTCTTCAAAGACTCTTTTGCAAGCCTCTCAAATGTCATCCACAAAAATGCCTTTGAACAAGAACAGTGGTAGTGGTAGAAGACAGAAAAGGAATAGATCTGCAGCTAACAGACATGAAAAGGTAAGACATTGAAAGTAAAACATTTTCTGTAAGAACTTTATTAAAACTAGTTGATTAAGAAAATAATAATCTATAAAGATATAAGATATCAAAGATTAACAAAACTTGTTACAGTTTTGCATTTAATCAACTGAAAAAAAGTCCTGTCTGTTCGTAAAATATTTCGTGGATTTGGGGTGTATTACCTGAAATATTAAGACAATCAGTGAGCATTTTATATCAGATTAGGATCCATTCCATATTAAGTATTTCAATACCACTATGTAATTTATTCACTTATTTTGATATATTTTTGTGACACACATCACTATTACAAGTGACAGAATGATCAAGAATATTAATTGTTTCTTCATTTGAAAGGATTTAGTTTCACCAGTGAAGCAGACAAGTGAGAAGCAATAGCAGGGTAGATAATGTGATCTCTGTTAACAGGAAGAAAAACCAAACAACCCAAACCCCACCTTCAAAAAAGCACTCAAAAAACCCCTACACCCCCTAGGCCTCCCTAAAAAAAACAAGAACCTAGCAAAGCAAAAAAAAAGAAAACCTGTGACGTGTTTACAAGCATGCTCTTCTACAATGCATGCCAGTCAGTTACCACCTAGCAGATTAGTTGTTTTTCTTCTGCAATACTGAATGGAAAAGTCATCTTCTCCAAGGTGGTCTGTTATGCTTATGTCCATGCAGATATTAAAAGCACTATACAACTCATGCTAAAATACTTCGAGGTCTAATAGCTGGTACTGAATCATAAAGCTGACTACATAAGGTGTTTGTCAACCTAACTATAAAGCTAAAATGACTTTCTGCTGACTATAAAGCTAATAGCCATTCTACTGTTAGTCTTCATATACCTGTGATCTTTTTGACTGACTGCCCACATGCATAATTCAGAAGCATAGATGTAAAATTACTGGAATGGAAACTGCTGCCAGTTTTTCAGATGCAAAGTACTGAAACTTTATATACATGAATTTATCTGAGTGTTAAATCAAATACTTTGGTTTGCAGAAAGAGCTTTGCTAGTTGCAGCTTTTCCTTTGCAGATGCAAATAAAATACAAGTCATTCTATATATCTTAGAATTTGGCACAGACAGCTGTCCTCAACTCCAAGAAAATTCTGGTCTCAGCAGCCTGACAAGTAAATCGCTTCTCACTGCTAGAAATGATAGCTTCATTAGGTCAAGGCTGAAGCTGCTGTTCCAGCACATGGGGTAAGTACTCCATTTGTCTGGATTGTGTTTGGCTTGAGCATACCCAAAGGACTTAAATTCCTGTCTTGCTGGCTACTCAGCCATCACAAGCAAAATTCTGTCTCCAGTCCCCAAAAGGGAGGATTTCTTGCTGCAAATAAAGGAAAAAAAAAAAAGAAAACCCTCACATCATCACCATTTCAAAATGAACACCTTTCCACACTCATATTTCTGAACATAGTAATAGTTTATATTTTCCAAAATTCTTTAAATCAATAGTATTTGGAAATACTTTTGCAAAAACTTAAAAAACAGTATGGGCTAGCTGTACACATGAATCACATCATGCATCGCTGCAGTGCATCCACTTTTTCTTTCAATGTGGCAACTGTAGTGAAAACAATAAATGATTTGGAAGAGGTGTCAGAGAGGCGAATAATAGCATTGGAATCAGAATTCTCATTCGAGCTGTAAAAGTGAGAGCAAGTGTGACAATAATTTAAACTGTTTTTTATGAAGCATTTTTCCTGACTTAAAATAGATCTCCCATTGCTATCTTTCAAACATGAGACCTTCCAACTCCAGAAGTCTGCTGAAGCTGCTCTACAGACAAGTTTCCAACCATTAAACAGTTCCATGGCTAAGCAGGAGGACTGGCTCTGCCCGATGGAAACAGCACACATAAACCAGCTGTGCAACAGCATAAAAAAATCATTGGTCTCAAAGGAGCAGCAGAAAGAACTTTACTGCCATGAGTGGGTGTCTGTTCTGGTTTTTCTAACACTCAGTTATGTATGCATGAAATCACATCCAGCATGGTACTTATGTGCTGTGAAAACAACGTTGTCTGCTTCCTTTAGCTTGACAATCTATCCAGTGTATGCTGGTAACTGCCTTCATGGTGAGGATAAAAACCTTTATCAGAGGTGGAAGGGTCAGATGGTTTGGGCTCATTGTGTTGATCCTTTTGTCTCTGGAAATGGCACAGTACCTACCTACAGACCATTGAGATAATAGATGACACAGAAATGCCTAACACTGAGTCCTAGAGTTAACTGTAAGTCTCTGTTACTGGGCGTATATTCTCATAACAAATTATAAAAAGCTAGGAAAAAAATAGCCTAAGAACTCTGAATCAAATGCAACAAATTAAAATTTGTATTGCTAGTGCCAAGCAGCTTCTGACCAGTTAGGTTAAGATATCCAGTGCCTGCTTACTGGAAGTAAAACACAGGTAGTTTTCATCCAAGGAGACTAATTTATGGATTGTAGGAACAGCTCTCTCCGGCTTCCAGAAGGAAACAGCCTGGAGAGAGCCAGTCTAAATATGAATAGAAGGATATTTGTATCTTTATGGATCAAAAATGTTCTGTCAGGTATCCAATTACCTTTATTTACTGCTGTTATTGCAAATTGTTGCCACTCAATTGAAGATACAAGGAAAGCACACAAAATTTAAAATCCCTGAAAAGAGAAGTGGAAACCACTGCTAAAATAGCAGAAAATTTTGATCAATTTTAGCTGCCCTATCAATGTAAAAGTCCAGGTGCACAGTTCCACTTATATGAAAGAACCCACTTTCTAGGTGCAGTATTCACCTAATTTTCCAGCCACTCTGCCACAGACAGATATAGTCCAACTCGTGTTTCTTGTAATTTTGGAATCACATTTTGGCAAAAAAAGCATCACTTTATTCCCTGTGAGGGGTCATTGCAGACAATTACAAGCAAACCCTTTGTTTCCTTTATAAAAAATAATAAATAAACAGCTTTAAAAAATGAGCTCTGCCTAAGCTTTGAATATTTAAAAAATTCTCAGCTGTGTCACTTTATTTACTATTTACAAATTAATGCCAACAAACAATGCTCATCCTAGACAAACACATAAGGCAGTGTAGAACAGCTAATAAACCTTCACCTCAAACATTTATGGTATAAGAGCATCCAAAGCTGGAGTAGATCAGACCTCAAAACAAAACTAGATGAAGAATGGCTAGTTGAAATGCTTGATGAAATACTCTTGTTTTCCTGGTTTCATCTTTTTCATGACTGAGAAATTTAATTACTTTGGAAAATGAGGAGCTTTATTTAGTGATAAAGAAGTTAATGGAAACTACCTCAGAAGACTTAGCATAATTTTGAATAAAACAAAACCTTATTTTGCTGTGTCTACTTAGAGAGCATGTTTTTTACATTTTCAAAAACACAAAACAGTATAAAGCAGTATTGTGGTAACCAGACAAAAATTCTCTCTCTGAGAAATTACAGCATGTTTTTGAATATTCTTCTTAACATCTTAAAATATTTAGTGAGAGACTTTGTGGTGCCGTACTTCTTCCTAGATTCAGATTAAATATCATATTTGTCCTCCTTTAAAGGAAAAAACAAACCCAAATTATTTTCTGTTCATTATTACTTATGAGCAATTGGTAACAGTTCAATATCTTGCGTGAGAAACTGTCTTAGGAATTTCTGTCATGTTTCCTGATCAAAGGGTTTATTTTTGAAGAAACCTTCTGCTAAGTCTGACCAAGATAATAATCTTCTCTTGGTCTTGGCACAACAGGGTGAAGTGGAACACTGATGTGAATTTCTGTCCATGGTTCACACAAACATAGCACAGACAGGCAGCAAACTTCCAAAGGTGATGTGCCAAAACCCACTTTTCTTTTCCAGACTGGAGGTTAAATGTGCCTGTAGGAGCTCAGCAGGGACCAGTAGATGCTGGCACTCAAGAAACTAGGCACATTTGAGCAGCAGTTTCTTGCCTCTCTACCAGGCAGGGGCTGTCATTTCCCACTGAGCTCCAAAGTAGTAATTAAATGCTAGTGACACTATAACTGCTACCCTCTGCCTGCCTACCTGGGGACATGGCAGCTCAAGATACCAAAGGAAGCATCCCAGCATCGTTCCCAGCACCTAGCAGCATCTTCATGTGAGTCACCTAGAGTGTCTACACATTTCATCTGGCAAACTCGACATCTTTATAACAACCACTGACAGTTCCACAGCCCCTAGAACGGCCAAATGAGCTGCCAGCACAGGCTGATCTGGGCTATGAAGCTGAGAGCTAACTGAACTCCCTGCTGCTTGTCTGTCAATTCACAATCCTCCACCAAGGGCTGGAGTTTAGATCTGAGAACAGTTATTTTTAGCATTACAGAAGCCTCTTGAAGAATGCTGACTACATACTTGCTGCCATCATAAAAATTTTGGTTTATTAGGTAAGAGCATGCAGAGGTGCTACTGACTCCCACTGCCCTTGTCACAAAATCCTAAAAGTGCTCTCCACCTCCACTAGGCAGCAGTGAGCAATTCTCAAGGAGAGCAAGTGCTTCAGGGGTAGCTGCAGAGACCACAAGAGGACTCCGGCATTTATGTAATGATTTCAAAACCACAAGTTCCTGAAACACAAATTACTGCCAGCTGGGAGATTATTCTGAAGAAATACCCCTATGTGTTTATCCTGCTCTTACACTGTTACCCAGAAACCCACCTTTGGCTGAGGCCAGATTCTGGGCTAGAAACCTTCTAACTTACCATGGACATTCTTATATTCATTACCAAGGATGGTATTTTGAGCATGGCTAGCACACTCAGTAGGGGGCCAATTTTTTTTAAAGTAGTAAAAATCCTGCCTGAAAATGTCATGTTCAAGCCAAAACCTCAGTGCTACCACGATATACCTTTCTGAAATTGCAGTAATAGTGGTTTCAAGCAGAATAGTTGGAAAATACTTACAAACTCAGTAAAACAACTGTCAATGATACCAATTTAAAGGGAAGTTGGTGCCAGATTCAGCAACAAACTGCTGTACCTTCTGAAGTGCTGTTCAAGAAGTAAAGAGGTAAAGAGCTCTTCTGCTGCTGAAGAGCTCTTACAGTAAATTCAACACAGCTCAAAGGAACTATTATTTTATGTTTCTGAAATGGTATGCTACATAAGTATCATAAGTTCATAAAATAATATTTCTTTTATAACTGAAAAGGTTTGTGGTCACAGAAGTAACGGGACAGCCATGCCAGCCTTCCTACAACAAATATGGCTAGAGCACCAATAAAATTATTAAGGCCAACATATAGTAATTCAGTAAGTGACCAAACCTTCCCTACCAGCAAAAGTATTTGCATGCCTCTATAAATGCACCTCCAAAAAGATTTTTTTTTCTAGAACTGACTAGGGCCAAACAGTAAGCACAGGAACCCAAAGATGACAACTGCTTGTACTGCAAGATAATTCTGTCTGCAGAAAGAGGAAGATAAATATTTCTCAAAGTATGCAAAGTTGCATCAGTGTAGAGATTCTGTCACTAAATAACAAGTCTTTCTATTAGAAAATGCTTCTATTAGTAGAGTGAAGAGTGCTGGATCTCATTCTTTGGCACTAAAATCGACCAGTGTGGTCTGGATATGCCCACAATATTGACTGCCTTAAAGAGAGGGTGACCACATCCAGATCATGTCCAATGGGAATAGTTTCTGGCCTGTGCTAATCCCTACACTATGCCTAAGAGTCATCTGGGAAAATTCTTCCTTATGTTGGTCAAAAGAACAAAAGGGAGAATGCCAGAAACTTTACAAGATGGGAGAACTGTTTCTCTCTCCTCCATCCCCCATGTACCATTTACTGGTACAGAAATAATTTCCAAAGTTATTTTATTACCCAAACAGTTGCAAAACCAGAACTATCAACAAAAATTCCTACAATACTTTGTGAATAATCAGGCATGCCTTTCTAATGAATAGAAACATGCTGCTCTGCATTTACGCTCTTTTTTTATTCTTAAGCACTTACAATTACTGCTAGCAAGGGGAAAGTTATATTATGAGGGTCCAAAGTTCCATAAAAAAAAATGCTGCTACAATTATTTAGATACAGGCAACAAAACATTTCAACACTCTACTAAACACATGACAATAGCATATTTCTCATAACTAAAATAAAAAAAAAAAAAACCAACCTCTCAGATTAACACACTGAAACCCAAGTTCTTCCATATTTCATGGTCAGGGTCATGTAGTTAGACACCAGTAATGTGCAATATGTTTCAAAGGAGTTTTATTCACCCTTACTGATAAAAGAACACATCTTACACCATTTCTAAAGTCAGCAGCAAAACCACTGCGAAAGGCACCTGTTCAGAGCCTGCAGCCACGCCGGCAGGTGAGTGGCAGAGGTGAGCAGCCAGGAGCAGGGCACACTCACCTCGGGAGGAGCGGAAGTGCTTGCTGGGCGCCGTGAAGCCCCTGGTCCCGTGCACGTTGACGGCGGCCACGCGGAACTGGTACCAGCGGCTGGCGCGGACGTCCGGCAGCCGAACGCGCTCCTCCGTGGTCTGGGGGGAAACGACACTTACACTGCTGTGCTGGCACGGTCATGTCATCTCTGTGCTACACTCAGCCTGGCTGGGCACACACCAGCACCACAGCTTTTATGCACCCACCCCACCTGACTCTGCTCTGCAGAGCATTTACAGCCGTGAACAAAATGAGAGAACCATCCAATTTTACAGAGCGCTGCAGGTCTCTTCTGGAAAAAGGTAGCCTTTAGAAAACAGGTGAAGTGTTGTTAAATTCACAAAATGAGTTTTGCAGCTATCACAACCTTTCCCAGTGTTTAGGGTCTCACTGTTCAAGTGCAAATGTTTCAGGGAACTCACTGCCCCAGGTAACAGGACTTACTTCTTCAATTCTCAGTTCTCAGAGAATTAGGGGTTCAAAATAGCTTAATGAAATCCAGCCCTGTGAGAACCTATTTTTTCTAGTTCATAGGAAACACAAAACTCAGATAATGAATGTAAGCCTTCTTCACATCTTTGGCACTTATGTCAAAAAGACAGCCTTAACTCTTCCCTGAAGACTTTTCTCAGGTCATAGGAGCTGACCTTTTCTCCAACAACACCTACTGAGATTGCCAGTGTCATGAGTTCAATTTCCAAATCCTGAGGGGAGAACCACTGAAATATGGCATAAGCATGGATACATTCTGAACCCTTTCAGTAGGAAGTGCTTTACACATTCTTATTCTGAGGCCTGTTTTCCTCCATTTTTTACCTCATTAAACTTTTGATGAGCTATATTTTGCATTCTTTCCTTTTTTTTCCCTAAGGTACAAACACCAGAACTGAACACAGCCTCCTGGTAACCACTGAATCACTTCCAACTACAGATGTAGCATTTTTGTAGAAATCATCAAAAACACATCCACTTGGAAATTTTAGCTTTACAAAATAGTTAGCTTTAGCTAACTATCTCAATTATCCAGTTTTCAATTTACTTTAGTATGTCATGTTCACTATATTTTGATTTAATTCTTTAATCAAATAACACAAGAACCTGAAACAGATGTCATGTACATGTCTAAATAAATTATACAATCATTTCTGATTACCATTACTGACCAAACATGCAAGCCCATTAAAAATGTAGTTATATCGATTTATTTTTACAAGCTCTGTTTTATACAACTTCAAGAAGCCACCTTCCCTGTAAAGGATTCAATATTGCTTGTAATGATACCAAGTAGTTTCCAAAAAAAAAGGACAACATAATTTCTGCTTTTTGCTCCCTTTCAAACCTGTGCAAGAAACCAGAAGCTGCTGACATAACTCAGATAACCCGAAATGGAGGAACTTGCTCCAGGTTTTCAGCAATGGCCATTTCAGAACCCTGACAAATTCAATTTGTAGGTGTTATCCTGCACCTAGTTTCTTCATTTGGTGACAAACAAAATTTAGGGAAACAAATATTTCATTTGTGTGTGCATGAAAGAAAAAGAGACCCTTTCTAAACCATATTATTGACTGCCCTCAGACTGCTAAGTGTTGTAGCCTGAGCCCATCACATATTGCTGCTACTCAGAGTCCCTCTCTGTTTGTATTTGTTGACCACTGTATTTGTCTTCTCAACTTAACAGGGGTAAGAGTCTTGAGACATTTTCTGTCTCATCTTTTCATTTTTAACTTCCATATTACCTGTAGAATGAATTATCCAAGGTTTGTCCTAGAGAAGAAAGATCGTACCTGAATCAACATTTGGGATTATTTTTATTTTATGGAACACTCAAATGTCTTTTTTTTTTCCAATAGCCAGGTCCCCTACTGCTGCAACTGAAAACAGGTTCAGGACCAATATTTAATCATAAATAACTAGTTACAGTCTTGTGGGCTTTTAAAAACATGTTTGCTGAACTTTGTTACAAGGCAAGCATAATCTGAATAGACTTGATCCGAAATTCCTCGAAGGAATCTTGTTTGTCACTGGCACCAGCTCAGCTATTCTATTGATTAAAAGAAAGTATTTCAGTTGTGTCAGTTTCCCGTGGCAACCATGAAAAATGTAAAATCTAATAAACTGTCAATCCATAATGCCAAAATTTTAATTTATGAACATGCCTTGGGCCTATTACTTTCCTCATTCATTTTGTTGGCCAAGCTCCTGCCAAGTTCAATGGCATGCAGGAGGTCTACCTCCAGCTACCATGATATAAACTACTTTGGCACCTCTAAGTATCCTTTACATAGAATTAATACATTTCTAGAAAGAACTAAATACTACTGAGATATCTTACACTACCTTAATGCTATATCCATTCTTTTTTTGTTTAATTGCTTTAGTTTAGTTAGTTCTCACTATTTAAGTACGTCTGGAGCTGCAATCACAATATTCAGAGTCCTTTCCATGTCTTTCACATTAATTTAAACCCACTAAAAGCTATGCTGAGTGATTATAATAACTAATAAAACAACTAATGGTTAAATTTCATCACGCACCTAAAATTCTGTCTGAATATGAAAGAAAAAACCAACAATTTTATAGAATTTTTAAGAATCATAAATAAAAAACAAAAACAAAAGGTCACAGAATCATAATTACTGTTTATTTGGCTATGCATCACCTTTTTACTTATAAGAAAAATGTTTGGAAGGTAGCTTCAAATCCTAATAGGGGTTTTATTTGGAATAAAATAATGAATTAGTCCCCAGACAAAATAACTGGCCAACATGTCCACCTTCAGCATCATGCAAAGTTCAGTGAAGACAAGGGAAAATCCCTATTAATCACATTAGGATACAACTTCATATAAGAGCAGCATGTAATCTTAATGACATAAGCTGGACAATACACATAAGAGCTTGACATTCCTTCTCAAGAGTTCATTTTAGGTCCAAGGGACAACAGGACCCTTTCCACTGGCCAGAAAGCAGAAGGAGATTGGGCTTTTGTGTAAGAATTTGGCTGAGACTTGCTCAGAGCTGCTCCATTTAGGACCAGAGCTGCTCCATTTAGGAAGCACTAACAATTCTACTCATCCTCCAGCAGCTCTTAACTGTTTAAATCCTTAGCCCTTTCCTGTTAGTCTCCTCCTCCTGTCCTTTAAAAGGGGATTATCTATTATTGTCTTCAACATGCTTACAGAATTCTCCCTCTGCTGCTCCTACAACTGCCTGATGATAAAGAGCATCCCAGAGCATGAATGACCTGTCTTCAATTCCATCCTTTGGATGAGAGGTGAGGGGAAGATATTCCCTAGCACCTTGGATGTTGCATGCAATTTAGAACTACAACATGTATATTTACATGCAAAACATTTCCTTGGAGAAAGAAAGGCTGAAAGTTAGAATTTCTTGTAAGGGAAAGGTGGGATTTACTATGACTGGGAGGGAGAAGAAAGAGAATATATCACCCAGCAGCACAGCAGTTTGATCATTCAGGTGGGATTCTTGTGTCAACACTCCAAAAAGTGTATATATATTATGTATATATGTTAAAAATTGGTGCACTAAAGTCTTCACAGCAAAGACTTGTACAGAGGACTCTCCTCTATCCAAGGATTAGAGTAATCAATGGACTGTTTCACAGTGCTCATTCCTGATTTTTCCCCACTATGAATCCTGGACTCCTCTCTGCAGCACAAATGTTTAATAGAAACAGGAGAGTACAGCCTTACCCTGCTGAGTTCACAGCTCTACACCTTTGGACACAACAAAGTAATAAAAGAATTTGCATTTCAGAGAGTGAAGAGATACCACCCAGGGTATCAGAAAAGCTGAGTTTATGTTTCCTCTGATACAAAAGAAATTCTGAGTGTTGTATCCACTACCCTACCAGCAGACCTGCCCTATTTCATGTGAATGCCATCCCACACAAGGTGGGCACTCTCTAAGACTGCTTACCAAAGCAAGCCTCTCCTGGGAGATGGAGAAAGAAACCTTTAGTGTACAGGATTGGTGGTTAGCCCCTCCAGGTATTTCTCACTGTCACGGGCTGAGAACTTTCTTTTGATTCTCAGAACCAGAACTTTGTTTCAGAAGCTTTATTTTTGAAACAGATTAGCTGTCCACAGAGTTTAGACAATTGCAGGGTGAAGCACTAAGGTCTGTCACAATCAAGCTATCAGTAAATACTGTCTTTTATTTGTTTTAGTAATAGACTAGACTAATACATGTACTTCATTACTGTCTGTCCATATGTATGTATGTGTGTGTGTGCACATAACACTTCAAATGACACTTAGACACTCTACATCATAGCCAACTTGGCCAACTAGCATCTTAGTTACCATAGTTTTTACATTAACCAATGCAAATCACTCAAATTGTTAATTATATCAAGCTTTCCCCAAAATATCAGTAAAAAAACTACATTAAAAATCCCTTCCTCCAGAAGTGAAAAATAACTAAAATTCTTTTCAATATGTTCGCCTTCCTTAAGTTATTGGAGAGCAAAATAATATGCTAATAGATTGAGCCTTCTTCCTTAAAAAGAAAACATAAATATGACACCACAAATCCAGCACAATACAATAAACAATCTTTTTCAAAATCATTGTTTCAAAGTAAAAGTACAAAGTAAAATTTTGTGTGAAACATGAGAAATTAGTTGCAAATTAGCTCCTCTAAGGGCAAGAGAAAACAGCAAGTTTTTTTTAAATTTAAACAACTTAAGGTTATTGAAAATTATAATCCCTTCTTTTTTTGGACAGACAACAAAAATAAAACATTAGATTAGCAATTGTGATGAAATATTATGAAATTTCTTATAAGATGCAAACAGTAACTTTGCATAATTATGCTACATATGTGGATAAGCAAAGAGAAATTTGATCTTTGCTCTTCACATGGTCTTTGCCTTAAGTTGCAGAGTAAAGGAAGAGCCAGAATCATCTCCCCTGGATTGAGATACTCTAGGAATCCTCAGCTAAATGGCTGAGCTCTTCTCAGCCTTTGTCTATAATTAAGGGCTCATACCTCAATGTTTTGGAATCATACAAGAAAAGAAATCTTAGTTACACAGACAAGAAAAGCCTGGAGGCTGTGCACACAATCACTTTTAGTCAAGGATATCCATCCTTGTTGCTGATACTGCAAAATAAATTCTATGGCATTCTGCCAAACAAATTTGATTGCCTGGTGGGATGTCTAAAACTACAAACACCATGGAGGTACACTACTCTGTAAAGACAGAAATTCTGATTACTAGCACCCCTCAAGGATGCCCACCCTGCATGTCCCAGAAGGTATATACAGCTCACAAAGCCAGTCAGGCATCCTTAGGCACGCCTTGAACTGACATTCCCAGTGGGGTCCACCACACCATCAAATTCCTGTCTCCTGTGATGCAGAAGGGACAGTGAAGCTGTCAGAAAGATGTCAGTCTGAGGAGGCTTCTCCTGCCACAGTGATTAACTCAGCCCTTCTGCCCTCTTTCACCAGACCCCAGGAAAGGCAGCTGTCAGGCTTCTTACTGCTCTTGCACAGGAACATTTTTCTGAGAACCACTCTTCTGCAGCTCCACTGCCAGGCAGGGTTGATATATATTCAGCTACTGTGGAGCTACTAGTGCATGTTCCCAGAAATGTGCATGAGGTCTGTTCCTGGGGTGAGAACAGCACAGCACTGTGCTCCCTTTGCAGCCACAACAGCTGAGCTTCTATAGTCTAGCACATACACGTGGTTCAGTAACAGCAAGGAATAATTCAGATCTGGCACATTTTTGCTACTTGGTATTTTCCTTGCAATAAAGATAGGAGGTTGTTTCCTGGAATGGAGAATGAAGGTTCAAGACTTGCACCTCAACTAAGAGACCACAGCTCACTGTGACTTGATAAGTTCTGGACGTGCTCCCTTGGGCTCACACAAGCAAGGTTTCCTGCCAGGGTCTGCTGCAAGAATACAATACAGTGACAGCTCCCTCTAGCACCACACTGAAGCTAAGAAATTCACTTTTGAATGTTGAGTCTCACAAGCTTGATGCTATTGCAAGATAGCATTCTCCTACACAATCTGAATTGAGAATAAACACAAATTGTCATAGAATTTAAATCATTTACTCTATTTGGCAGATGGTTCTACTTATTCTCTCTTTCCCTTTTTTTTCTTTGCTATAATGATATTTTGCAGATTTTTTCAAAATCAGCATTTTACTTTTCTTGTCAGCAGGGATGAGGGTGAAGCAATAAGATAAACGACTGGAACTCTGCCATCCAGGTGGACTGTCAGCATGGTAAAAAACAGATTGAAATTGGGAAGGAACTAAGTGAAAATTTATGCTCTGTTGGCTGCTTCTCATTAAGAAACATTTGTTCATGAATCTTACATTTTCAGTCTAGATTGCACTGAGTGATAAGAGCATGACATCATAGACTTTTCTGAATTGGGAGAGTCACACCTGAGAAAAACAACTTTAGAAAGAATAAAGGCTTTAGTTGTTTTGGTTTTTTTTCCTCCCCCAGATAAATAGCCTTTTCACCAGCTGTATTTTTTAACTTTTGACAAGACTCAAGCAGTGTCACAGACACTGTGCAAGGAATCCCACTAAACTCTAGTCTCTAGTGCAATTTCCTTGAATGGATTTTGGTCCCTAATTCTACATTTTTCAAGACATTCTGGCACTGGATCCATACTGCTTACAAAGAACTGACCTGTGCCACAGTTTGCCAGTTTGTAGCATCATCCTCACTTGGATGGATTCCTTGATTCCATCTCCTCTGAACAACATAGATCACAGGCTCAATGGAAATATTGAATTTTGAAGACCATTTCACCTCCAGGTCTCCAGACTGATGTTCTATGAATTTTAATTCTTTCCGGGGTTTCAGTGGAACACCTGTAGTAGGAACACACAGATAAAAATATATGAGTAATTTTACAAGATATGATTAAGCCATCTGTAGATGAAGCTGAATTTAAAAGTAATTTAAAAAAAAAAGTTGTTTGTTAGAGAAAAGGCCAAAAAGGCAGGAAATGATAAGCAGGGAAGTTTCAGAAGTGTTCACAGCTAACCTATCTCTGCTAACATTAAAATTTGTGTTTTTTAAAAAAATTTTCAAAATTATTTCTTTATTTCATTAAAAAGCTGGAAGATGTGAAAGCTGTAAGCTAAAACTGACTTTACAGAAAAACATTTGCCCAATACAACTGGGAGAAAAATTCCTTTAATCCCAAACAGAATCGGCTATACGTGTTGTTCAGTTTTTCACCCAATTTATCCTTAAACACATCTAATAATAAAATTTCCATTGCATCACATAGTAGTCTGTTTCACTACTTCTCTATCCTTTCTACAATAAATCTTTCTCACTGCCTTGTTTAGTCTCCTCAACTGCACCATAAACTCGATACTGGTCAAAGATGTTTGTGGATCATGGGGAACAGATTCTTTCTTTTATCTGTGGAGAAGCTTTTCATGTACCACAAGACTGTTATCATGCTTCTGAATGTTTTCTTCTTCAGTCTAATAACCACAGTGCACTCAATTTCCCTTTAAAATCAGTGTTCCCAGACCTCTGTTCACTCTTCAGTTGCCTCTGGAGACTCTCCAGTTGCCCAACAGCCCTTCTCCAGAACCAAGCCTAAAACTGAATGCAGACTATGTCTAAGCTCTTAACAGTGCAGACCAGTGAAGTGTGATTATTTCATACATCTTACATTAGTCTGATGTACTTAGGAAAGCTGTTTGCTCCCTCATGGCTGCATGATCTTATTGACTCACATGCTGTACTGCATGATGTGTCACTCTCCACTCTTCCCTAAAGAGCTAGGTAAAGTAACTCCAAGATATCTTGGAATAGATACGTTATAGCTAATGTATATTATCAAATTGTTGCATTTCAGAGAAAAATACATATTTCTAAAATATTACCATAATTTCTCTTTACACATTGACATCAAAGGATAGTTATTTCTGTTTTTATACTGCCAGTAATATCACCTTTTTGAAAACATCTGCAGTAGCTTGAAGGAAAAAACAACTCTTCAAACTTGGCATCTTTTGATTAAATCAACAAATCAAGTGTTAGATACATTTCTCTAGACACACATTAGGAACACATATTTGAGTGTGCAGCATTTTGTCACTTGAGAACATGTCACAAATGAGATCTCTATGTTGACACATAAACTTTCTTAGGAAGCTATCGTATGCACTTTAGTTATTTTGTTGTTTCAACGACTGCCCACATAAGGCCAGCTGTATGTATTGGTTAGAGAAATTGTTTCCTACTCAGTCTGCCACAGATGACTTAGCACCAAAATTTCCTCAGGTGAACAAAGAGGTGTTCTTATAAATCTGAGTATACAAGTAGCTACAAGTAAATGAAAATGATCTTGTAGATCTTCAAGAAACCTAAAAACCATCTGAAAAAAAAAAAAAAAGAGTACCTTAATTTGGTTATCACAGCAGTTTAGACCCTGGATATCCTTCAGTAGCCTAAAGTCTTAGTCTAACATCACGAACGTGACTTTGGATTTCCCTATTTGCAAATCCTTCTTTAGTTATGACACACAATAATCCTACAATCTGCATGTTAAGAAAACTTCCATCTGCTTTGCATTAGGGGCAGTTGGATTCACTTGATTGCAAGAATCTCATCCTCTCTGGTGTTACGTAATCGCGTGCAGATGGAGCGCGGCCGCGCAAACAATGAGAGCACAGCACAAGTGCACTTTAAAATACTTTTGTAGAACCAGCACCATCAGTTTCATATCCAGATGTGAAGATCCAATTACTCTTCAATGTGCCTTTTATTATGCAAATGGTCAGCCCCCTTTTTCGTGCTGGAGCAAATTACTCCTCAGTCTGCAGTGCTACAAAGTCTGCATTAGTCCAGAGTCTGCAGTGCTTAACCAAAGCATTCAAATCACTGATCATTGTATGTGTGCAGAGTCCAGGAAAAATGTTTCTGAAGGTGTCTTTCAAACAGCACATGCACCTCTGTGTCAGGAAAAGTAAGTGCACATTGGTCTTTCATGAAATCTGTATATTAAGCATTGGTTCCCCCAGAATTGAAAATGTTTCCATAAAGGGCTTTGTAAAGGGTACATCCACAGCATCAATCCAATTGCAAACACAGTTGTGCAAGGACTCAGAAATGGATACTTTTAAAATTGTGCACTATGTTTATAATACAAAACTATTTTTCTTTAAGCATGAAAAGTCATTAAACTGTGGGTGACCACCTGACCCCAGTTATCCTACTGTAATCTTGCCACACCATCAGATCCTTTGAATGTTGTGATCTTTCCTTCACAATTTACCTTTTTTTTAACAGATCTGCAGAGACACTTTCTCAAGTCCTTCATTAGGTGAGACAGTGTAAAGAAGGGGGATGAGGCCAATGATAGAAGAGTAGGAAAAACATTTGATAGCTCTACTAAAGGACCTAAATATGTGAAGACTACATAACCATTTAGTAGTACTCCCAACAGAGATGAAAAAAATCTTATTACATTAATTCAAAAACAATTGCAATATATGTCTTTGGTGGCAGTATACTTACATTGGTATTTCTTTTAGGATTGGACTTTAGCACTCAGTACTAGTGGGCAAATTCAGTTTATTAATCCAGAAAATCAGGTGGGAATTTTATGTCTACTGTTGTAAGTAATCTCCAGCACTTGATCAACAGCAAAGCTATAGAAACTTCTACAGACTTTTAGATTCAATCTGAGTTCATTTTCAAGCTGTGAGTGCTGTCAAAAGGATAAGAATAAGTACTGAACTTTTTCACTAGATCTTAGTCATGCTTGCAGAGTTTGCTCTTCCTTAGTGACAGGAAGGTCATTTAACCCTGGAGGAAATGAATAGCAAGCCTGCTCCAGTTCTATTTGTCTTTTGTTGCAGAAAGACAGGTTGAAGAGGCTAATTAGCTGAATTCATCAGCTGAGAAGGCAGTAGGGTATTGAGCTTGCCCTTCCTCTGCAAGACATATATGCTCTTACAAGCCAGCACCTCCTGCAGATCAGTGATAAGATGTTAGGGAAGGTTAGTTCTGCTCCCATTTAATCAGGCCAAACAGAGGAGATCTTCCAGTGTGTGGTTACAGAATGCATCACATCCTGTCATATGCTGTGTCAGCTCCAGCAGCACTTAATCTTGTTTTATTTATTTGTTTGTATTTACCTTTTCCAGTTACTATATTTACTGGAATGCTTTGCAGTTGTGGCATGGAGCTTGATCGTGTAAATCATTACATACACAACATGTATGTTTCACCACTCTGGTCATTTGTCTCAATAAGACAAAAGAAATAAATAAGTGATCCATTTTAACAACTTTCATTTTGAGAGGTGCTGTGTACTGGTGTGTACTAATTCCTTAAAGGAGTTGCTCTATAGTATCCTGCAAACAAGAGAGTCTCTCTTCTGCACACACTGAAAAAGATTTATTAACATTTTAATTAAAATAATGAACCTAAAAATAAATTCACCATGTTCTTTACTTAATTTGTCATGTTTCCATCCACAGTTGGAAATAAGCATGGATTTGGACCTAAGCTTGGAGCTTAGATCAGAGTTCTGCTGATTAGACTCCTGCAGAGAGCCCATGCTATGTGATTAATAAGTGAATGGTATTTATTTTTTATCACTGACATTCTTCTTAATTGATTCTTGTACAAAAACACTAACTTGTGGAAAAAAGAATATTCTTTTCACAAATTATTATTTTTCTGCATTAAAAGAACATTTCTCAAATATTTCCATGTATAAAGTTTTTTTAAATTCCAGTAAATTAAAATCTGGAATTTGTCTAAGAAAAAAATTTCTTAGCTTACATGCTCTTTTTGAAGGATGTCAAAGGAAAGGTTTATTCACAGAATCTCAGGACTGAAATAAATTAAAATTTCTTGAATAAGATTGCCTTAGATTTAAATAATGAATTAATATATATCCATGTAAGATATTATAATCTTTCATTATGCTGTTCTGTGTTGATTTGTTCTTTTATGAGATTATTTCACAGCTCCTACTTGGTAGCTCCATCTGCTTGGCTTGTAGACATAAATGTTATTTCTGATTAACAGGACCTGAATTGTTTATAGTTAAATATTTTCCTGCTGCATTCTCTCTCATTCACACCAAATTAAGTGAGATTTCACCTAAATTGACAAAGTTTGTTATGCTTAAGAGGACTCATAATAGCTACACTTTTACATTCCATACCTTTGTACAGATTTTTTGGAATTTGGCACGTATGACCACATCCATTGGAACAGCATTTCTTCACTCCAGAGCATTCAATATCAGCTTCACAACTTTCAACACAGGCAGCTGCAAAACCACTGGCCTTCTCAGGAGCTGGGCAGTCCCCTTGCTTCACAGACAGGATGTACTTAAGGAATTCACAGCTAGTTAGGCATTCATAATTCTTCTTGGGGAAAAGAGGCTAAAAGGAAAACACAAGAAGTGTATGTTTTCAACAGGAACAACCAAAAAAGAAAATCCCAAAACCCAACCAAACCCCATCAAAGAAAAAATGTTATAAATTTTCCAAGACCTCCTAAAGGATTATTCAGATTTTCAGCTTTTGCAAGACTACCCCTGAATATTTATATATTCAAGCCACTTCAAAAAAAGCATTCCAAGTGCCAAATGATGAATTCCCTCAAGTAAGACCGCCATATTTAATGGAACAATGTTGTTTATATCTGCCAGCTTTCCCTTGTTTTCCTCACATTGACTGGCTATAAAGTTGCTCAATGACAGATTAAAAACATTCCCAAAACAAAGGAGAAGCAATGGTCAGACAGTCTGCTTTTTTTGGACTATCCCACATTCTTTCCTCTGGACTTTACAACACTTTCCCCACAATATCTGATGTAATGCCACTCTAGATAACTAAGGGAAATCTTGTTTCATTATACTGTTTGAACTAAATTGGCTAAGAGAAGATTTTGCAGCATCTTTATGGTCTTGCCAGCATATTAGTAATTGTATAATTCTTCATGGAACTGGAACTGCATTTATGATAAAATGGTCAGCAGAAAATACAAATTAAAATAAGCTTGAAATATATTGATTAAAGATCAAAGTGAATAGTACTTACTTGAGAAACCTAGTCCTAGATACTTAAGTAGATGCTTCAACCCATAGACATTTTACAGTGTATGTAATACTAAGAGGTTTGCAAGATCCACTTAAAACAGTATTTAAAATAGCTTCTACCACCCTGAGAAAATATTGTGGGACATGGAAATGACTGCAGCACTGTCTGTAGTGGGCCTTTTCATACTAGAGCAACCAAAACCCTTTCACACTGATTGATGTAATCTCACAATTTCCTAAGCCTACACAGGAGTTATAACTCACTCTCTATATCCAACTAGCCATGTAACTTCTGATTCTTCCATATTCAAATGTTTTACTTTCTTGTCTTTACTCCTCTCATATTTCAGGCAAAATGAGGAAGACTCAGCTACTACAGAAGTCCAAGTGTTTCACGGATTATTTATCCTCTAAAGTCACTGTGGCCCAAGACTGTATCCCTACATTACTGCTCCCATCTTTTCATACAGAACAGCTCAGAATTTTGAACCAAGCTTTCAGGCATGGATTGGGGTTTACAGGCTTTAACCAGACTAAATGCTGCAGAAATGAGCAGCCTCTTTGTCTCCTGCTGACCCCAGTGATTCTGGGACATGCAGTCCTGCTGTTCCCCCAATTGAAATGCACCTGATGTCACAGTTAGACAGTTAAAAAGCTAAACGAGCAGGAAACTAAATTTATAGGGGGAAAAAAAAAGAACAAACAAATAAGGAATCAGATAAATTGTCCCTAACACATAAGGTTCCCTTTAACTCAGTAGTACACTCGGTAGATAAGAAGTAACACATGATGCAGAGACTTTGAGAAACACACAAAGTTAAATTGTTGCTTTCAGGTTTTTTACAAAATGCAAAAGGATTGAAAACACTCTCACAGGAAAACAGCCTCCTTTAACTCAGTCAACGTCTATGGAGTATACATGAGTCTGAGTGAAAGGAAAGTGGTCCCGGGCTTTTGTGTTTGAAGCTAATTTCAAATCCTAAAACATGGCAAATTTGCAGCTACTTAATTAAAAATGTTATAGCTCCCTGAGGCATAATATGTCCTTAAGGCTTCTCCTCCTCACCCTATTTCACAGCTCATTTTTCAGTTAGCTGCTAAATGTGCTGCTCCTCATTATGGGCCTTTGAAGTTCTAAATTTAGCTTTAACCACAAAACACTAATCAAAGAAGGATGCTCACTGTTTTTAACTACAATAGAACAGTGTTCTACAAATGTTTTCCTTTTAAACCAATTTTATACATATTTTCACCCATATCTGGAAACATACAGTCTGAGTGAAGAGCGATATTCAAGAACAACACAAATTAGATCCACTAAAACTGGTTTTTGCAGTACTCTGGAATTCTGTATATGAAAAAGTAGCAAATAATCTGAGTTTAAAAACTCTTAAAAATGCTTGATTTATCATGAGAAACTTCTATTTTGTCTTCTGCTGTAACTACATATATCGCTAATTCAGTAATTCCTATAAACACATTGTTGCATCTAAAATTTTTTTAGTTGAAATTACAGCTTTTCCTAAAAAAAAAAATCTTCATGATGCTTAAAATAATTTAAACATAGGACATTCTCTTATACCAGAAAAAAAGTGTCCACAGTAAAGAAAGAATAGTTAAATCAGTGTACCAGTAAGATCAGTATATCACGTAAGGTCACTTCTATTTTTTTTAATAGAAACATAATAAAATCTTCCTAAGAACTCACTTTTATAGACTTTTAACCTTTTTTATAATAAGGCAACTATCTATTGAGCTGATTCTTCCATTTTGACTAGAAACATTTGAGAAATGCAACAGATCACTTCCACCAACTCAGAGCCATGTTTCAAGTCCAATAAAAAATCTCCTTCTTTGTTCTAGCTTGACTGATTCAGGTTTGCTTCTTACAGATTAATCTGACAGATGGTTCAAATATAGTTTTCAAAATATTTTTTCTTGAATAATTACATATTTTGATATTAGTCTTTTGAACTTCAATCCAGTTACTCCTGGGGAACTACTCTTTTATAAATCAGACTGACTTTCACATACAGAAAAGTCATCTGCTCTAGCAATCCTGCACAAGCATTTTTCACACAGCAACATTTTATCTTTTAAACAAAGACTGTCTTTCTTACACATGGCCAGAAAAGATAGAGTGCCAAGTGGTAGAAATAGCATCTTAGAGGAGGGATATTACAGCATCCTCTGAGAGATGCTATGTAAGTGTGACTGGATAAAGTCTTTAAAGTACAAGTGGAGATAAATCATTTACTCAGAAAAAAAACCTTTTTAAATTTTAATATAGCTATATTGTTAAATGTGTATCCTTTCAAATGAAGGCAAATGCTGCAAAAAGGGTTTTCAGCTGTCTCCTTGAAGCTAATAATTTAAATTAAAGAGACTGCTAGAACAAAGTGAGAAAGAGTGCCCTTGGGCTGACCTACCTCACAGAAGCTTTGGCAATGGTTTTTCTTCAGGTCCCAGGACTCTTTGCAGGGCTCCAGGCACTAGGAAGAATCAGGAGGCAGAGAAGTGTCAGAAAGAGAATGAAATAAACAACCACAAATAACCTTAGTTCTTCTCCAGTTTTCCGGCCCACAGGAAGTTAATAATCCAGTTCTCCTGGGGACAAAATTGTGTCATTGAGTCATGGTGTCAGAACAAGGTCATGAGAAGTCATGGTTAGATTACAAGAAATATTTTCAGAATTTCTTACAGTACAAGGCAATTGACTCACTTGTTTATTACACCATCCTGCTTTCTGTCTTACTGGATGTAGGTCTTAAAACCATTTAACACCATGTTCCTGGATCACAGAGACAACATCAAAAGCACTATTCCAAACTACAGAAAGTGAAATCTTCTCCTCACTGAGCAGCCTAAAGATCAGACAGGCACATTGCCTTCCCAAGAAACTATTTCACCAGCAGAGGTTAAAACACTGTTTCTGTATAAATAGTCACTGGTCTGTTACGAAAATCACTTTATTTCACGTACTAGATTATCATTACCTCACTGTCAGCTTCTGCTGCAATGGTTATACAGAGAGCTGAGATACAGAGCTAAGCTTCACACAGCATAAAGAAAAATCATACTGTTAAGAGCATTTACAACAGCTAAAACATAAATTCAGATTCACATCCAGAAATCTTTTCTCTTCCTCTGATAGACACAAAATTGGAAAATACTAGCACTGTTGGGAGCTAATAACAAATATCTACTCCTCCTGGTAAACGTGGAAAGATACTTAATGCACCAAAAAGAAAGGCCTTTGACACACAATGCAGTATTTTTGTAATTTTCTATAATGCAGAGTACTAGATTGTATCAACATACATTTATGCTATTCAAAATCAAACGAATACATATAGGCTACACCTCACTGGTACACCTGTATCATCAATGTAGTAAAAACAAGAGTGTTTTAAAAATTAAGCATTTTTTGTACTAGCAACAAAGCTTAAAAATGTAATAAAACTATTAGTCACAGAGGCTACATATTTCAGAAAAAATACCATTTAAAAGCATTTTCTTTATATATATTTCAGTATTTTAAAATCAGCTTCTAGCTCTTCAGAACTCACAGTGTTGCATATAGATTAATTAGAGGGATACATTATACAATGTCACTGAAGTCAGTAAATTCGATTAATTTCATAGCGTTGCTCCTCCTGTGGTATAGATACTCCACATTTGAGCCCAATTCCATTGTCATATTTTCCAACTCTCCTGTTCAATGAATGTAGTCCAAAAATTACTGAGGTATAAGTGGTTTAAAGACAAAATCAGAGACATTTTGACCACTCTGTGACTTTGCCAGTGGTGCCCAAGACCACCAGGTTTCTTTAAGGTGTTGGTACCAGTCTTCATCTCCAATGCAAGTAAAGCTCCAGCACCTGATGCCTCACCTGGCTGTCACCCACTTTCCAAAGTCACTCAGGACAGCCTGGGCTACTTTCACAGGTGCCCAGGGCAGGCAGAGACAATGGGCATCCTCGAAGGGAAGATGGACAAAATGAACTAGGGCTGAGCAATACCCTGCAGTCCAACTGCTCTCTGAATGTGTCAAAAAAAGAGATGCTGGAGCCTGTCAGGAGGCCTGCACAGGCTCTTACAGACTCTCATTAGGGTACACATTTACCTAAACACACAAACAAAACACACCTCCCTGCTCCTGCTGTATGAGGAGTTCTCAGAGCATTGGGCTGGCTTGGCACCACGGGCAGCTGCAGAAGCCAAGTCCTTTAGTGGAGCTGTACCATTGTACCATGCTGGCTGAAGAGTAAAAATGTTGCTAACAGAAGATCTGGAAGAGTCTTGCTAAAAAGACAGTTATTAACCTCACAATAGCAAAGATGAGAATGAGAACAGAGAGGTGCATTTATCCTCTTGGTGAACCTGTTATGAGGTTTCTCTAAAGTGGGAAGCTAGAAACATTGAAAGCTTAGATCCAGGTCTCATATGCAAACTGTTGTAAAAACAATAGAATCTAAATGTTACAGATGGAATAATTCTTTCCATTATCATTCACCATTCCCACTGCTCCCAACAGCAAGGTCAGAAATTAATGGCTTATGTTTACAATATACTTTCAATATGTATTGCTGTCCTACAGAACACAATGAAATGGAACTTAGATGATTGGGAGAAAAAAAAGAAACAAAACACCTTTCAATGTGCAACTTCCTAATAACCGGCCACGCATGAGAACAAGTACCTGAAAACTTCATTTGCTCACTATCAGACACTAAGTAGAGAATAGGGTCAGGAATTTACCCAGAGTCAAAGGAGAATATAGTGTTCACCAGTCCTAGAGAGAATGATTTTGTGATGGGTTTATTTAGATATACAAATTCAGCTAATGGAACCACAAGAAAAGTGATTTTGAATCTGGAAATCTTGGCACAGTGGCAGTAAACACAATGTAAAACAGAAACAGGCAGCAAGAGAGAAATAACTATTTTTATATATTTAGTGTTTTAAAGATGTTTTTAAAACAACTTTCTGTTTCTCAAAAATCAGACTGTGAGATGTCTGAAGATCAGAAAATGCACAGCTGCACATTTACCTAGTTCAAACCAGTGAATAGGATGCTACCTTGGTGAAAAATACTAGGACTCTGGCTGCCCATTTGATGAATGTACATAATTTTTTGTCAATTCATTTTATAAAAGTCTATTTATACATTTGTCTCTGCTGTGTTAATTCATGTCCTCCTAAACATTTAGATGGGTATAAAACTAATTGCAAATTACTTGCATTCTGCATATTAAAATGAAAGAAGTGTTTGATTCTGAAACTGAAGTTAGACACACTTTATTAAAGATCCCTGTTCTATTTTTTTAAATCTCCAGTTTAAACATGACTGCATGTGTGACTGTATATTATAAAATTAAATGCTCACATAAATAGGATTATATGCAGTGAGAATTTCAAGAGTGAAGATTCCCACACAGGCAGGTAGGTGAATCTCATTTCCCCCGTGGATCATTCCCAAAGCTCTCTCAAACCCATGCTGGATATCTTGTTACATCTTGACTGATACAAAGGCTTCACATGAGCACTGCTCCACCTGAGTGGCTCATGCTATCTCATGGCACTGCACTCAGCTGGTGGGCACCTTTCCTTGTGACCAAGTGCCACAGATGAGGCACTGCAGGCATTCAGGTATGAGCTATTTCAGGTGCTCACACACCCCATCAGGTCAGGCACCCACTGAACACATCTATCTTGTTTGAAATAAACTATTAGAAGTAAAGCTGCCCTAAAAAATCAGTTAGGCTGAAAAAAAGTTACTAACCTAAAGAGAAGGGTTCAACTGCAGAATCAGTAGGTGTCATATTAGCTTGTAGGTTGATATATGCTTTTCAAGAAGCCTCTGAGCATTCTGTGAGATCCATTTTACGCCACGTAAATTGATCCATTTTACTCTTGCTTCTTTCTTTTCCCTCTCCTCCCTATTAGCAGAATGAATCATCAGAGCACTAGTCATCAGCTTCCTAGAACTCAGTGTGACATTTCAGCTCTGTGCTGGTTTAAGCTGGTACAGAGTTAATTTTCTTCACAGTAGCTAGCAGGGGATATGCTTTGGATTTGTGCTGGAAGCAGTGTTGATAACACAGGGATGTTTTTGCTACTGCTGAGCAGTGCTTACAAATGCTTACATACAGCATCAAGGCCTTTTCTGCTCCTCACCCCATCCCACCAGGGAGGGCTGGGGGTGCAGGAGTTGGAAGAGGACGCAGCAGGGACAGTTGATGCCAACTGATCCAAGGCATATCTATCTATATCTATGCCATATGGCGTCGTGCTGAGAACATAATGATGGGGGAAGAAGGAAGGGCAGGGCATTCAGAGTGATGGCTTTTGTCCTCCCAAGTCACTGTTACATGTGGTGGAGCCTGGCTTTCCTGAATATGGCTGAACACCTGCCTGCTCATGGAAAGCAGTGAATGAATTAATTTTGCTTTGCTCAGATGCAAAACTTTTACTTTATCTATAAAACTGTCTTTATCTCAAACTACAAACTTTATCACTTTTACTCTTCTGAATCTCTACCTCCATCTCATCATGGGGAGAACTGACTGAGAGGCTGTGTGGGGCTTAGTTGTCAGCTTGGTTAAACCACAACCAACTCCTATAATTCAGTTACACAATACAGACTGGGAGAGGTCTACATATCTTCAAAACTTTGAAAGCCTAATAGTTTTCAAAGTCTGCAAACCTAACTGTGAAACATGATCTTTTGTGGCTACCTGGAGTTACTCCTCTGTCCTGGAGTTACTCCTCTGTTTATGTTAAAGAGGTTCTCATGAGAATTACATTAGCAATATATTTCCCTCGCAACTGAATAAACAAAAGGGTTAAATGACAGAGAATGGTTCCCTGTCTGCGTTGCCTGTTTTCTCTCCCGTAGGTCAGTGAGCATCATGATTTGGTGAAAAGGAGTGATTTGGTATTCGAGGATCAAGTCTTAATTAAATTAGTTACAGTTGGGGTTATTCTGTGACATTATCATGTATACTGGGAACCCAGCTGATACTGTCTGAAAGTTGCTAATTGTAGAGCTGGTTTTGAATGAAAGCCAGGTCTTAGGTTTTAAATTGTTAGGGGCTTTAGATTTCTTGAAACATGTTTTTTTGTTGATCTATATTGATGACATCCTCACATGGATTGTGGTAGGACAGATGATAAGGAACAGGTAATGTAGAATTTATCATCTGCAAGTACTACTTTATTCTAATTAATAAATGTTTATATATATATATATACACAGAGAAAAAGAAAAATCCTTCATTTGTAACTAATATTCAGACAGTGCAATCTTGTATTTTAGGGCTAATAATGATTGCTTTGTTTTTTAGAAGTCTACTGCTCAGAACAAGGAAACACAAAATGGCTGGCACAGAAATGAGGGAACAGCATCTCCGCTGGAGGTGCAGTTACAGCTACCTGAACTATTCTGAATCCTCATCAACTGTAAGCTAAAACAATGAAGCTCAAACCTCCAGGTCCTACAGTAACAATTAGGAACTGATAGAGACAAGGAAGAGCAGCCTCATGGCCACCGTGACATTATATTGTAACATACTACACAAGGCTGCACCTGCAGGTTGGCATTAACCTGAGATTAACACCCTAAGAGACTTTACTGGTTAATTCACATGAGACCTCATGGGAAGCAACTTGGCATTAAAAGTTCCAAGGGTTAGGTTGTAGGAATACAGCATTTTGTCTTGAGTTCTAGCATTAGAACATAAGAGGGAGTATAACCTATTCATCACTGATCCCAGTCAAGAGGAATGAGAATTGTATTTCTTGGCAGATTTTGATATATCCCTTATGAAAAGAATAACAAAACTGTATAACAGAGACATATTCTATACGCAACTGAGATTTATTTTTAATAATTCTTATCTAAGGAGGATGACATACAACCTGCAGGTGAAATATATACATTAGATAAGAAATATGTTTTAAAATTACATTTCTAAACCAGCACTAAAAAGTTTAACTTTTGTTTTCACATGCAAGAATTGTGCTCTCAATAAACAGGAAAGTGTTTCTGCAGATGGAACAGCCAGTGTCTCACAGCAGTCCACTACAACATTCACTTCACCAAGCCATGCAGAACATACCTACAGTATTTTCCAGTTAAGAAATTTGGAAAGACATAGGAAAAAGATGTTCAAAATTATATCCATATAAGTAGGAGAAGTCCAATGCACTGGCTTATTTCTTTGAAGCTCTATTTTGCTACTTTAGCAGAGATGTGGCCAAAACCTTGGGTACAGCTCTGCTCACTCAGCCTCCAACAAGGCTTAGAAACACAGCTAGTGAAGTAATTATCTCCTATCTATTACCAGCACTTTGGAGCGTGGTCTGGTAATTCAAACAGTTATTTCAGAGCAGAATGGAACATTTCTGAGAAACTCAACTGGGTGCAAAGTTGAGCAGCATAGTTTAAGCTGCTATAGCAAATAGCTGCATTTGTATTTATTTTCCTTGGGTGTGGAGGGACTGAAACCACACACAGGGACAGGCATTACCACTCTCCACGATTATGCAAACTTACTAGTATCAAATTAGGAGTTAGAGTAAAGGAAGTGTTCAGAAGAGCCAATTGTTGGTTATCAAACAAAAACATGAGCTTGAAACATTTATTTTTCTTAATTGCCCAGCTCATTTCAGTACACATCAGAGTGCCAGTCCCACAATATTAACTGTTAGCAATTTGAGTTACTGAATACCTTCAATACCCTAAGCAAATAAAGGAAGCCTTGTGACCCACAGGATCTGACTAGGAACAGTACCAGTATTTCCTGGAACAGAGATAGGGAAAGGGCTAGTCACAGTATATCAGTTAAGTCTGTCAGACCTTTAAATATACAAAGTAGCATTACAGGCTTTGTTCTGAAAATCATGGCACCAGAAAGACCAAGACCACTGCCAAGAACTTCAGGTCAAATATTCTGGAAGTCCATGTAGTCTTTGTTGCTAATTCCCGAAATTAAACAGAAAGTAAAAAGATGCCAGAAAAGTTGTACATGTACTGAAGGCAAGAATCACTGAAAGTGTTGAAAAAGAAACTGGTTTGATATAAAATATTTGGGAAGTTACTATTACAAAAAAAAAAAAAAAAAAAAAGTCATATCATCCCACTTCAGCTGAAATGCAGCAGTTTCAACCATAATCCTTTCAGAATGAAAACAACTTTCAACTTTGACAGCTTGGTATCTATCTGTATGGCTCAGTTGTCTGGCATGCCAAGTTTTGCCAACAGAAGTGTTTATTTGAAAGGACAGAATAATCCTAAGACTCTTTTCATGTTTCTATTCTTTGTTACCAAGTCAAAATCATGGCCATCGATGTCAACAGAAAATTGGCTCCCAAACATTAGTTCATTCCTGACCAGTTCTTGTCAAAATTTGTTTACAGGATTTTGTACCAGCATATGACATTTCTTTCAACACATACTTTCTTCTCTTTTTCTGCCTCATCGCCTAAAGTTTAACAGTCACTAAAGAACAGTTTGAGCTTTTTGCCTGGTTTTGAAACATGGAATTGAACTCAAATCTCCTACATTCAAGATGAATCTCCTAAACATAGAGAATTTGATTGAGCTTTCTCTCTCCTGTTGAAATTGTTTCCTCTTGTATAAGCAATGAGTTCTTCTCTAGAAGAAAGCCTTAAATGCCAATCTTTCACCATGAAGGGGCATGCCCAAGCAGCACACTGGAGTTCTTCTGCAACGCTTATAATAGGTACAAATAGGTCCAAATACAAAAAATACACTTTCCCAGGGCCATAGCTGTTCCACCATCACTTCTTTGCTAGAGATAACATTCTTTTCCACTCTTCTTTTTTCACATCTTTCCTTCATCTACCAATCTACTATGGACTTAAAACTGTTGTTCTAATTATCCCTATTCAAACTATTGCCTCAAAGATCATTTCCCTATCCTTCTGTTACCTTGTTTCTCTGTGCTGCAATTATTTCGGGTTTTTTTTCAAACCTCTTCCTAGCCCTTATCTAAATCTTCACATTCTGAGATTTCACCTGTCAAGATATAAAGCACTGGCAAAAAGCTACAGAGCAGCAAGTCAAGTGTGGAGCACAAGTGCACACACAAAATATATACTGCAGCAAAGTGCATAAATTATTTTAAATCCAACTAGGGGTGATACACTTTAAAAACATTAAGAAGCTCTCTGTAATAGACTCCTTCTGATAGTGGTAATAGCTTTAATTGCTTAGTGCTTCTTTCTTTCTTTTAATTGCTTTCCTGCTTCTTTCTGTGCTACTGCTTACATATAGACTTCTTTGGCAGTACTTACTGTATTAATGAACAATTAAATGAGCTCCCTGAATTAAACAATATTAGCAGTTTTGCTTCTCTGTCCTAACTTTCTTCAGGCTGCAGTCCTGCAGTGCAGTTTACCAATAAACTGATTTGTCATGTTTGCATCTGTTCTGCCCATCTGTCATAAATCAGTCAACCTTTTCCTTTCTGCTTTTAAAGCTTCTCCAAGATTGCATCTGGAATTTAGACAGTAAGTTCCAACAAAAGTAAAGCAACACAGTAAGAAAATTTCCACCTGTATGTCTCTACTGTTTCTAAGCCACCGTTCCCTGTCACTGCTTCCACGCAGATAGAATATTTATATAATATTTAATATTTTATAATATTTACTGCTAACAACACAAGGCTGTAAAAATGTAACAGCTTTTCCCTTCCAGATATTAGAATTGTGGATGGACTTTCACCTGTTGTTTCCAGCAGTAGTGACAGATAGCTCACGGATAACTTTATACTTGATTACCTTAAAAGTCTATTCCAACATAAATGATTCTATGATTCTTTAAAAAGAAGCCTTTCTTATGTACTAGAACATCTCTCTCATAGACTGCCTTTTCATTTTCTAATAGTTGACCATTTGCTTTAGTGATTACATAATACCTCTAAAATAAAAGTGAGGATAAATATTTTGACAGTTTATATATGTAAAGAATTTCCATTGAGAAAACATCATTCTTTTAATTTTAAACAGACAAGGGAAAGCCTCTTCAAGCTGGCACTTTCCCCTTCCAATCTGCTACAAGGCAGCTTCAGAAAACCACACACAGTCTTGTTATAAACACCATCTTGCTGTGCAACTTAAAGTGTCTGTCAGAGCAGCGCTGTTCTCTCCAAGCAAAGTCAAATTTTTTTGTTGCCGTTTTATAAATGAGTTAAACTAGTGAACTCTTCTGATAACAGATGACTCGCCTTATACATCACCCTGCAAATTCACACATACATTTCTGAATAGGGAGCCGCAACTAAATGTTCTTTTTGCTTGTATCCACCACAGTTCTATGGTTTTATAGACCACCGAACAATCAAAGACCACAAAAAAAGAAGGGAGGCCCTCTTTGTCTAAATCGTTACTTTGTTTCTCTCCCCTGGCTTTCCATTTCCCTCCCAGCGCTACCATCACCATCAGAAACGACATATTCCGCATTACTAAACAGCGAGAGCCATAGGGCTTTTCACTTCTAATTTCACGGCACAATAAAATGCAGCGGTTGTTTCACTGGGGGACCTGAAAAGCCTTCCTTTGTGAGACTGCTCCGACGGGCAGGTTCAGCATCACACGCTGGCAGCGGGCATCTGTGCGTGCCTCTTCACGCAATTATGGCAAAACGGGAGGAAAAGGAGCAGAAAAATAAAAAAGGAGGTTGTCTTGAAAAAAAAAAAATAAATTAATCCCTACTCTGAAGCATGCGACTCACATTCTATTGCCTGGCCTAAATAGTTTTAGATATATCTCTTGTTCACTTCATTGATAGACCAATCATTCTAATAATAGTAAGTCTAGAAAGTTTTCATTGTACTCAGAAGTTATGCTTGCTGCTTTAATGGCAAATCTATTGACCTAAAGTAGACTGATGATACAAATATCTGAGAGGAAGAAAAAAAAAAATCTAAGGACAATAAAATTGGATATTTTAAAATTTCAGAGTATGCCAGCAAGATGATCCACAATAACAAACAAATATGGTGCTCCTACAGTACTTTTAGAATTGCATTCTATTTATGCAATAGAAATATTGCTTAATTCTATAAAAGTAGAAACTATAATTCCATTAATTCCAAGTGCAACAGGAAGAAAAAGGAAAAAAGTTATAGGAAATTCTGACTATTTTTCTACATTTATCTTGGCTTTTCCAGATATATTCCCTCTATACACTGAATGTTTTTCTGTCCCATGTTTAGAAACCCTATTGTATTCATTGAATCTTTTGAGAAGAAACAATGTGAATCCTTTCACAATAATCTCTTCATGTATCTTACCACAGTCTAATGAAACATTAAAATTACTAAAATTCTTTTAGTTTACATGATAATTCATAAAATAAACACTGCTTGGAAATAATTTCATGGTTAGACAGTTTCACATATTAGCTGATGGGAAAAAAATTAAATCTTAACGAAGTAACCTAAAATAGCTATTTTGCTTCAAATTATTTTCAAGTTATTAAAAAATGCCTTCTCTCCTATTATTTTTCATTGCATGCTACACATGAGCAAGGAAGGCTACCATACTAAATTTCTTTATCTCTAATTATTATGGGTTTTTAGGTTATGGTTATGTGATGTGCATAAGCAAATCTAAATCCATAATGCCATCAAAACAGGGGCAAGCCTGAACTGAGACTAGCTCCTACTAGCCTACATCATTTTGATGTAAATGTGCTACAAGAGGCATTCTAGATGAAAAATTGACCAGTTTTAGGTAAGCAAACTTTCCCATTCAGCTCACTCAGTAGACTCATAAAAATCGGATGTCTGGGTTGGGGACTTGGGCAAAAAGAAAAGAGAGAGGAGTCTGTAAACACCTCTTTAACTGAGAGCCTGAACTTACAACAGCTTCAGCCAGCCATAAAACCACAGTCTAAAAACCAACTAATATCTGATTTTCCCTCCAAGGCTGACTAACATTATGGTGTTGAGAGGTAAGAGACAAACTGGCAGCTGAGTTAATAAATAAATAGTTCTGATTAAACTGTCATAGAACACAAACTGTTAAATCAAACTTCAGCCTTGTGCTGGAAGAATTAAGCTGGACATATTTTCCCAGTCAATACTCTGGGAAAGACAACTGGACAATTTCTACTTTCATTTCTACTTCCAAGGCAGAAGACAATTTGGCTGTCCAGACTGTCACATTCTGCACCACAGGAGCACACTCTGCTTTGAGTGCATATGAATGTTATACTTCACCTCTGCAGCTCAAACAGGCATCACTACATTTCATCACTGTATAAACCTAGATTGATAACAGAAAAGCAAAATTCTTCCAAAGCTTTTCTTAAATTTGAAATTTAGCTGACACGTATCACACATCATTCCTAAAAGTATTCTAGAATTGTGACTCAATAGGTATGGGGTTTTTTAAACTTTAACTTGGAAGCTGTGTATTTTAATTAATTATCCACCAATTTCAAATGTTATTCAAACACACTGATCTTTCCTGTCATGAACTGCAATACATAAAGGCAAAGGCTGAGAGTAATATACTCCCAGACATCCTAAAGTGAGCTATCACAGTGTGCAGATTAAAGATGATGAAATGGTCTTTAACACTTGAACTTGATGATCTTTCCAATCTAAATGATTCTATGACTCTTTGAGATGGAATATAATTGTGATAAAGGTGATGATGTAGCACAGCAAAAAAAATGTTAAGTGGGCATTTGGGATGTGTAATGCTTCACCTAGTTTTCTGCCATTCATCTTACCAGGACTCTTAAGCAAGTTCTCAGAGGAATCAGAGAGTAAGATTATGGAAGCAAGTTGGCATTAAGCCCACAAAGAACAACTGTCTCGAAACCAGCACATAGCATAGCATTATGCTGACAGACAAAATTGATAGCTTGCCTTTTTATGCAAATATATGCAAGGAAAGGCACACTAGTTAATGAACTACAGCCAAAGGGTCTGAACCAGAAGTCATAATTCCAGATTAAATCAGCACAGATTGCAGGTGCCCACCAATCTCAGGAACTGACTCCCTCTGATTGCTCAGAGGCATCCTAAATCTCACAGTAAGGCATGTCTAGATAAGAGTACCAGAATGCTCAATGTTGTATAGAAAGCAGGAAGCTGTGAGCTGGGCTGTAGTTACTGTCATTGCAAACTACAAAACCTGACAATCCTGGAAAATCTCTCTTTACTTGAGAGCTCCGCAGTGGCAGCAGCTCTAACTGGATGATATTTTTTACCACATATCTCAATAAAAACATGGTTAGGTTGGGCAGGAGTGATAAGATGGCAGGTCAGAGGACTCCCTGCAATTGGAAGAAAGAAAACAATGGCACAATGGATAAGGGAAATAGAAAAGGGGGTGGAAAAAAACCAGTCCTGAAAACCTTTCTGTGTGAAGTCATCTGTAAGGACTGCAGCACATCCTTGAGGGTAAATTAATGTGTAAACAAATACTGCAGCTTTTCACTCGCAATATTACCATGATTTTTATTTTCTAATAGCTTTATTTTCTCTATAGCTCTTCTAATTAAATCTTCCAGGGATTTTCTTTTATGTTAAATACTCCTTTTGAAACTAAACATCAGGAAAGGAAGTACCAAGGTCCACTGCCCATCCACAGATACCTACATCCAATATAATGGCAACTAGCTTTCAGCTGCTTCTCCTGAAAGCCAAACACTTTTTCTTCAGTATCTCACACCTGCCAGCTATACATGGATGCCTCCAAAACTCTAAAGAAGCTCCAGTGGAACCAGGTGTTCATTTGTAAAAAACAATATGGCCTTTCTGCAGGATTCAGTCTCAGATATCTAAGCTGCAGGAAATGGGAGACAGAGACTGAACCTGTCATTAGCTGGTGGAGATCTCATCAATTCAGTCAATGGCATGTGAAGAACCACACAGTGGATGGCATCCAGGTGATTCCTAAAGGGCAGGAAAATTATCTCTCTGGAGATTACTAACCTGGTCCTTGTTGACAACAGTCTGGGTATTTCCATCACATAATAATTGTACAGAATTCAAAATTCAGGTGTCTGAATATCAAATCCTATCAGTAGTTGAAATACTGTTAATTTGATGGGCATGGTGGAATTACATTTCTCACCCAGCAAATGTAATATTCCAGAACATTCCTGAAAACAGGATACCTCTGTAACAACTATTTCAGGCAGACATTTATAATTTGGTAGCTGTATTCTGTTTCTTAAATATAAGAACACTCATAAAATTAGATAGAAAGCTTCTCAGGAAGAGAAAGCTGTACAAGACAAAATATAATCTGTTTAACCACCACCATGATTTTACATGCCACATGATTTTACTCATATTTATTCTCTCACCCCAATTTTAATTTATATAATTTTATATTGCTGTAACTTTTCAAATATGTTCAAAGATGTTCTATATATGGAACCATCAAGTCTTCACTTATTCAAGCAAATTGTCATTGTCTTTTTATATTTTTTCACAGTACTTCTTTGGGCAAATTGCTAGAGGTTAATATATAAGCACCTTAGGGCAACCATCCAATATTTGTCTGAATAAATGCATCAATTGATAATGTACAATAAAAACTAATTCTCTATTTTCACTAACCTACACAAAGCAGTTAGATAAAGGTTTCCTATTTTACCATTACCATCATGAAAAAGTGTCACTGCCTGGAGACAAAACTGAAACTAGTAGACTGAAAATGTTTACAGGATTACTTGTAACATAAAATAGATATACAGTCTTTACTGCAAATGCCATTGTTACAAATCAAATCAGGAAAAAGCTACCCTTTTCAGGAAATGGCTCAAAAAGTTTTGACCAGAGGTTTTAGATACATGAGAATGAAGTATATTTCAGAATTTGACAACTAAAAACATCTGAATGATGCCTGACTGAAGAAATATAATCCCTCTGTTCTGCATTTTACAATTGCCTAATGGAATGCTATAAAAGTTTGCATGCATCTGGCAAATGTGCTCTTCAAGTATCCTAAAATTGCTTACACATTCATATAGAAACAACCTCAGTATCAGAGATCCAATTTTGTGCTTCAATTAAAACATGCAATCTTCATTAAAATTAGTAGAAGCCACCTAGGCAATCAAGGAGACAGATTTTGGCTCAAAGTATCTTAAGAATAATTTATGTATTTGGCACAAATTCTGAAACAACATTTAGGCCAAGCCACTTACATAAACAATCTTTCTAGTTACATTCTTACAAAAGGCAAGAGCAGCAACAGCTGTCACAGCTCATTGTACAAAAACATTAGTCTCCTTTTAATTTTAACCTCTTAGACTAATCTATACCTGAATTTTTAAAATGCTCTCTTCAAATAATGTCTTTTTTCACTTTATTGCATGAATATTATTTTCCTTCAGAAAATAAAAAAAGTAGCTTAAATATTCTTTTCTTCTAAATTGTGGCCGTTACAGTAGATTTACTTCTTTCATGCATTCTCTTGCTCAGTGTAACTACTGCAGTCCTTTCCAAGCCTGAAGATGACCAACAAAGACAAAAGAATACATCAAGATATTTTCAACATAAGAGCTTTTCCAGCAAGGGAGAATCACTGTAGGCAAAGATGGACTTCATCTCTGCTAGAAAATCTAAACTTATTGAGTATATTTCAGGCTTTAGTTTGGTTACTAAGACACATGATACATACAAAGTCATTCTAATCTAGACGAATCTTACAATACCATAAAATGTGCTCTTAAAGACAGAGCCTATTACAGTTAAGTAGAAACAGTCTGTGGCAGTAAAAGCCCTTTTATGCCATTGTAATTACATCCCTGTAAGTCCTTTGATAGAGGAGTACTGAAAAGCTCTATACTGCCAAACCCACTGCTGATAAAATTTTGTATTTGTCTCCTCTCCTCGACCTGACAACAGTATGACAAAGGTACGGTGTTAAGGTCATTAAAGTATATTTTTAAAGTAGAAGAATACTTCTAGCCAAAAGCCATTATAGATCTGTTCTTTAAAAATGTCACCATATCTCTTCAGACACAAATCCAGTCCAAGAAGCTGAAGAGAAAAAAACATAACAGACTCATCAGTTATGTATTTTAAACTCATTTATTAGCACTAACTGTTCTCAAGTAACTGACTGCACTGCAAATACTACAAGCTTTCTTTTAAGAGTTTTATGGATAGTTTTGGCACATTTTTCCCCTTCCCACTGTAGTAGCAGAACTACATTTCATTTACTCTGCAAACTTCCATGTAATATCTCAGAAGAAAAAAATACTCTGAAGTTTGTTACGTGCCATATCAATATCCAGTGACTCCCAAGGACAATCAATCATTACATTTCCTATATGAGTGTCCAAAAGCTATTTCCCCCATCACAGCATTTTACTGTTTGGTTTTTTTTTTTTTTTTCCTAAATGACAACTACCTTACAGTAAGATTTCTTTTAAAAAAATAAGCAGAAAAGGATATAATATAACAGAATTCATACTATAGAAGATAGGGACATTTCATGTTTGAAAGTGTGTCTTGAAAAACATACGAAAGCAGAAGCAGACTAAACAGTGGAATGCACTTTTCAAGTCTACACAAGGAACACATCATCAGTCCAGAATACTTACCATCCTCTCCCTATATATAAATATGTTTGAGAGTGTGTATATGCTAAAGTTTTTCAGTGCTTTTTGCTTAGTTCCACACACCACCACCACCTCCAAATTATGATAATGCCTTACAGAAGTTTTATTCAACTTCATGCAGATCATGCACAGTACAAGACCTGTCGTGGGCTTTACCTTCCAGTGCCTTGCTTCTTGGAGAGCCATTCCAACCAAGTGCAAATCAAGTGATATGAAAACAGAACAATAGTGTTTTCCAACTCATTCAGTTCAGTTTGGGAATGAGATGGTGTCTTTACAAAGCAATCAGCGAAGGTTAAGTGAGAGGCATACAAAAGTATTAGTCAAGATAAGTCCAGAAACCGCATTCTCACCCCTAGTTGTTAAGCTCTGCGAGAGGAGACTCCAGTCCCATTGTCCTTTACAAAGAGAGTGAGCAAGCAGCTGGCAGAGATGAGCAGGTGTGGCTCCAAGAGCAGCATAAACCAAATCAACTGTGGGCAGAAGCTCTGCTTCTGTCTGGGCCACCCATTGTGTTTGCTCTTTAGCACCTCAGTTTCAAAAGTAACCACACCTTTAGGCTGGCAGTGCTGGCCAGCCTCCATCTGCTCATCTCCTCTACCTGAGCAGCCTCCAGCCACAGGTGTGAGCTGACCACCTTGCTCACTGCCAAGTCAACAGAGCACTGGGATGGGAACAGGAGCTGGGGTAAGGGAAGACTTTCCCTCCACACATCAACTGATACAGAAAACAGCCTTATGAACAGCCAACCCCAAAACAAATTGTGTCTTGAAAATTTTCTTTTTTCCTCATCCTTTTACTAAACTGAAAAATAATTTGAGATTTTAAAGTGACCATTAAATAAATAAAAAATGAAGCACTAATTCTTTTTCCCCCTGCATTTAGAAGATGTGAACTGCTGCCATAATCCTGAAAGAAAAGAGTACTGCATTCTAAAATAATAAAGTATGATTTGCCCTACTTTTGCTAAAGTTCTCAAACACAGACACCTAAATTTTAGCAAACTGAGAGTTAGAAAATTCACTCACAAAGAAACACTAATGTCACCATGCTGCTTATGACTGGTCCAATAAACAAATTTTCACACAGAAAATAAAATTTGTTCATTAAACCACTTTTATACTGTTTAATCTGCTACTAATTCAGGCAAAAAAGCTTATAGACTTTAAGGCTGGACAACAGTGTTTGCAATATACTGTATATAGGTCCAATAAACAAATTTTCACACAGAAAATAAAATTTGTTCATTAAACCACTTTTATACTGTTTAATCTGCTACTAATTCAGGCAAAAAAGCTTATAGACTTTAAGGCTGGACAACAGTGTTTGCAATATACTGTATATAGGTCCAATAAACAAATTTTCACACAGAAAATAAAATTTGTTCATTAAACCACTTTTATACTGTTTAATCTGCTACTAATTCAGGCAAAAAAGCTTATAGACTTTAAGGCTGGACAACAGTGTTTGCAATATACTGTATATATCTCAACTTCTTACTTTATTTTCAAACTGACATATTGACGAGCAAAGTTAAGCTTTTCATTCTAATCTCCCATGTCCCCTCTGAAAGCAAGAAGTTATGGTAATTGGAGAATCTACCAGATTTCAGTTCTGGCCTCTATGGTCTGCAGCAAGAATTTCCAAGTCTCAGCCAAGCCGTGAACTGCCTTTTACCACTCTACAATACCTCACCCTCCATGTCAACTACACTCTTTGCTCTGCATCTTCACAAGAGTTTTGTGCATATGCAACTGTTCTCAGAAATACTCTTTAAAAGAAGCTCAGGAGTTTCTCAAGTGCTTCTCAGTAATATGAAGAATCTAGGCTGAAGGAGAGACAAAAATACCCATCTTTCCTAAAACTGATATAGATAGCAAAAACTGAGTAGACAGCAATAATATGGATGAATAAATCTTTATCAACACTGAAAAGCTTAAAATGGAAGAAATTAAGATAGACTACTGGCCAAATGAAAAACAACCAGAGGAAGGGCAAGAAATTGCATTCTGAAAACTCCATCATAAGAAATAAGGTTTTTAAAACTAAAAAAATAATCACAAGTAGCCAATAAGGCTTAGAATCAAAGTCAACTGACATCAATGATATCTGCACTTACTTCAGCAGGCTTTCAATACAGCTGTAATTGCTTTAATTGAGTCTTGAAAGATAACTCCTGATCATATCATACACATTAAGATAATAGATAGTTGAAAACTGAGACTGTTAATCACAAAAGGTCTTTTTTCCCCATTTGTTTACAATCTCTGTTGTTTGAATGAATTAATTTTCTGTAAATACTTATCCAAGTTTGCATTTTTTTCCTCAGCAGCTTCTAAAGTAAAAGTTTTACATTGTCCAACTCTCCTTATGCAATTTTTGTTCAAGGTGTGAAACAGCTCACCCTTTAAAGAAAACTTGCAACTCTGTCCTACCATTTCTTTCCAGTGCAATCAGTTTTACATTTTATCACTGAGGATTAGTATATCTTTTTTTCCACAAATGAGCACATTTTCAGCAAAATGTCAAAATATTAAACATTTAAAAGCTTGTTTACTAGACTTCAGCAATTTTAAAGCAATTTAAAAAATGTATGCAAATGTTTACATTTTATTGTAAAAATGGGTATAAAGTAGTGATTTTTTTGTCTCATGTCTTCATAGCTCTTGTCTATCCCTTTCAATGAGTACCGAAATTATTGCACAGGATTTAACAGTGAACTTTGTCTGCTGGAGCTTCTTAACAGTACAAAATACACAAATTTCTACAACTTTGCAACTGCATCGGTTTCTAGACCTTTTTACCAGTTTCAAAAACATTGTTTTGTGTTTAAATATTGTGTTTAATTACTAATGTTGCCTGTTAAACTTGATAGCAACTTCATTAGCATAACTTCAAGGTGTTGCATTCACGCATTTATAATAAAGAACTGTTCACAGAAAATGTGTCCAGCTCAAACTACAGTTCTTAATTGCTAAAGTAGATCCAAATTAGCATTCACAGCCTGCATGTCCCTAACAACAGGCTTTCAAGCTGAAAATAATTTGTAATTCAAAAAGGATTTTTGGTCAATGGATTCTGAGCATACAAAACATCTTTGGCACTTAAAAATTCCAAGACCTGTTGAAAACTAAACTTATGAGTTTACATTTTCTTGTTTCCTGTTATTTTCCTCTGAAATATTATAAAATGGTTATATGATTTGATAAAAGTTGGAACTAGTCCCAGACATTCAATTTAAACTAGGTTTATTGATAATATCTGATGAAATCTTAATCTATATTTACAACAGTTCCTTACTTTGACTCCAAATGATGTAATGTCATTATAGTTTAATAAACAGGAAAAGACGTTGAGAAAAATAATCTTATGTAAATTTGAAACACACCAGCCTCCTCTTCAAAACGTTTGTCTGTACATATGTACAGATTATAAGTATAGCTTCTGCAATATGTTTACTCCAACAACAGATGCAGAAAAAATTTAGGTTGATACACTGATTAATTATATAGTTAAGCTGTGACTAGTACCAAATGTGCATAAATTACATGCAATTACATTTTTATGAGGATTTATCGTATATAGCAAGCAATGAGATTTTTAAAAATTTAACAGGACTTTCTTATTACAAAAACAGAAAAGCACATACACAAAAGTTCATACTTTCCCATGTTTGGCTGCCTTTGAAAGTCTAAAATAAGTAGAGATTATATGATGGGAGCAATACATGGTATTAGTATTTCTTAACTGCACCACACTTTATAGAAGCATCGAAGAAGCTCCTGAAATTGCTCTCTAAGAATTTAAAATGTGATTTCCCCTATGAAGTCTGCTTATGATTTGGGCAATAGATGGCTTCTCTTGATTTGCACTGAAGAAGAGTGAAACAATAGACCTGTCAGGTTCCTGTGACAGAAGAGATGCCCACCAGTTTGGCCCTCACCTTCAGTCCTCTCTCCCTCCCTCTTTCCCTCAAGCCTGCCCCTCTAGCTTGATGCCCTCACCCAACATTCCTGCACATCCATCTCCAACTGTATCTGGCTGCTGGATGCAGGGAATCTGACATCACAGGGCAATGGAACCATCCTGCAAGAAGGAAATGTTTGCCTAGATACAGACCTGTCTGTGTGTCTACCACAAGACTGTATTCTCAGAGAAGAGAGCTGACTCCTCATGGGGAGCAATACTCCAGAAGACTCTGCTGTTCTGAGCCATTCCCAGATGAAGTATTTTGCTCTGAAGGGTAGAAATGCTTCAAATAATTTTCCATTCACATTGAAACAAATTCAAGTATTATCTCAGCCATGAGAAGGAATTAATGCAATGTCCTAGTCTGGGATTTAGGACACAGCAGGATTTTCTCCCTGAAAGCTCGAAGGTGTCACTTTCCCACAGCCACATCATTTTTTGTGCATGCATATAAGTTTCATCTGTATTTTTATTTTGTATTTGTCATATTGCATACTTTTGTTATACATTGCATGAAGTTGCGTTAATTCTGTCTGTTGAGTGAAAAAAAATGGAAAATCATGTAAAGAAATTTTTAAGTCAATTTTAGTAAAAATACTCTGAGACTGAAACAATATATTAACTTCACTTCTTATTTTCTGAGTCATACAATATGTTCTGCATATTGTCATAATTTTAGGAGACATGTCATCTAGGAAAAAGCAAGATCCACAGATCAAAGACTTGGCAGACAACTTTGTCGATTATTTCATTATGTAACCACCCTTCCATGCTAACTCCAAAAGCAAAAGAGCTGCTACAGATGGTTTCTGATGTCAATTCTTTCCTCATCATAACTGCCAGACACATGAGAACAACTGACAGCTTAAATAATATCCAGCCAGGCTAGACCTGTTTTTCTTTCAAAGAAAATTAGAAGTATGATCGTTATGGGCTTATCCAAATGCTTCTTTCATCCCCCTCACCTTGCATATTCAAAAAAGTTTGATTGTCAATTGTTTCCCACACTCAGCTGACATACAGGATGCCTCAGTATTAAATTATTCAATCTGAACTCTAAATTAGATTTGTCTAAGATTCACTCTGTAGCTCCTTAGTCTCTTACAGCTGATTTAAATACGAAAATGAAAGTTTTTACCAAAGCTAAAAAAAATACAGAAGAGCAACATAAAATAGAATAGAAGTCTTAGTTTCACAGGGAATAGAAGTAAAGCATTTGATTTCCTATGAAACAGATTACTTTATCTTTTACATTCTGGGTCACAATATGGGAATCAAATACTGTACTTTCATAACACTTTACATCTCCATCATCAACCACCATCACTAAAAAGACTGAGATGATTCACACAGCAGCATGAAACTGCTTCAGGACAGCAAGGGGAGGGGAAGGGAGGGGGAAGGGGAAGGGGAAGGTGAAGGGAAGGGGAAGGGGAAAGGATTTAGCAGGATAGCTAGTGTGCAAATTAACACTGCAATAACTCAATGTAATAACAATATTGTCATATCACAAGTCATTAGAGAATAATTTATATTTTTTTTGTATTCCACTTACAACTGTGAATTCAAAAGTGCAAGCAGTGTCCCCTTGTAAACAAAGTCACCTGCAATTATAAAGCGACCAATAACTATCAGTCCTACCTGCAATACTCCTCAGTGATGCAGACTGTTAAAAATTAAATGATACTTTCTTGCAGCTCAAAAAACAGCCTTTGCAAAACTAAAATTAGCACATCCCCCCCTCCAAGGTGTTTTATCTGTTCCATTAAAATATTCACATCAACCTGAATATGAATTAAATGCAGCTTCTCTTATTTTTCCTCTTTTAAACAAAATCTGCATTTCAAAGGAAACAGACATTTTTATGTTGGATAATGAAGTGTATCTGCCTATTCTTTCTTTTGTGCTTCACGTTTCATATCTCCTCCATCCAATTTTTCATGTTAAATCCCCTAATTTGGCTGGTAAGAAAAGCATTGTCCAAATAAGCACATATTATAAACAAGGGTCTGTTTCTTAATTTGTATAGCACTTCAAGATGATATATCTGTATCATGGAATAGTTAAAGCTGGAAATGACCTCTGGAGAGCATTTAGTCCAACTCCTTCTACTCAAAGCAGAGTCCACTAAAGCAAGTTCTTCAATATAGAAAGAAAAGAGTGTTGCTATTGTATACAATTTTATACTACAGAGAAGGCTCATTCTTCAACTATACTAGGACCCTATATCACTTCACTCACAAAAGCTCCGTAAGAAATAATACACAAATAAATTAAAATTATTCAACAAAAGACTACAGCACTATAAATAAAAAGGTAACTACAATTTCAGATATGCACAGTCTTCCCAGAGTTTCTATGTTCTATGTTTCATCATAGAACAGAAGCACCAGAACAAAAGTAACACTAGAGATAAATTAAATTATACTGTCATAAAAAGCCATCAAACTGTAGTGTTTTAAGGGTTGGCCAAGGCCATAATGTGGGAATGCTTCTGTGTGGGTATGCCTGGAACTGGCACTACTTGAGGATGCAATTTTAGATATGAATTAGCTACTGGACAAAAAGACAAATAAATAAACATTAGGCATTTAGTAATTTTTTTTTATTGTAATTCTGACTAACTAGATATATCAGTCATTAACAGATATTTAACCTATTTTATAAATAGCAAAAACAAGTTTAGTATTCTTCAGTAAGATAGAGCTTATACATGTATAGACATTTAATCTAGATGTTCTTGCAAATAGCACTCTATTGGCTCTAGGAGCTCAGGCAGCAATCCTCTGTAAGTATTTCTGCATCAACAAGAAAAAGCAAATCCTGAAGTAGCAAGAACTACTCCAAGTAGAGCACCACTGTTTAGTTTCAGAGCTGCACTATCTGCAATGAACTTCAGTGCTGTTACCACTGGCACTTTCAGAGAAAATTACACTGACTTCCTTGGGGACTAGATTTTTACCTGAAAAATGAAGTAGAGAAAGCGTGTACAAGTATCTCTAAACTGGGGCCCAAGTGGAGAAAACCATAATGGATGATCACAAATTCAACAGATTTCTACTTTGCACTGCAACCTCTCACTGCACAGTCTCTTTTTAAAAATGTTTTCTCTCGGAATATCTTGATGGTTGCCATTATTTTGGAAGCCTGTTACATTCAGGAGCAAATATGGCCATTTTGAATATATGCTTGACTGGGCATGCTTTATAAAAACATATATTCTAAATCAAAAATGAAAAATGAAAAGCAGGGTGACTCACCAATTGGATTGCAAGCAAAAAAATAGTGTTTTAAAATATTGTGCAGTGTTAAAGAAACAAGCAGCCAAAAGACTCACAGGAACTAATGTATTTACCAAGACAAGCAGTTCATTTCACCCATTTCAGAAGCTTAAAGAGCGGCAGAAGTCCCAAATTTCAACGACTGCATAAAGCCACAATTTTCTCAGTGTGCCATAGGCTATCGCTCCCCCTAGTATAAATGCAACATTTTGTGAAGCAGCAAAAGTAAGAACAGATACAGACAGAAAAAATTAAATCTGCACTTAGAATCATCTAAAAACTCACAGTTTTCAAACAAAAATCCTTCCCTTCTAGGGAGAAAAGGATGTCTCTACTTATCTGAATGAAATACTGGACTCAGGGAAAGGCAGCTACATTCTTTCAGGCAAGTGACACTACAGGATGAAGCTGAAAGATTAGGTGATGTGCAGGACAACTGCAAGTAGAAAATGCCAAATGCTTGTGCTTCTCTTCTTCCTTTTCACAGCAACTCTAATGATCAAAGGCACATGCATGTCAATGCTAGCAAAGTCATGACAAAGGTTAAGACTAGTCCACACACTTGAAGAATCGAAAGATTCTCCAAATGCACAGCCCTTTAAAATTAGAATTTAAGCAAGCGGAAATTAGAAAGTAGAAGAGACTAGCATCTTTGAGAACTGTGCATTTCTGCTTAGATAGATGTTTGTTCACATAGATTACACAGCACAGAAACAAGTGAAAATATTCTATCTCTCCCAAAAACCAGTTACAACTTCATGTTATTTTTTTAAAAGCTCAGATATGGGACAAAATGACCAGATTTGAAATATGAATTCTGTATAAAACCTGATATTTAGTAAAAACATCCACCATAAACCAGTCACAAAGAATATGTACATATTACCCCAGCTGTTGCCAGCAACTTCCAAATAGAAAAATTGCAGGTTTGAAGCCTGCTTGCAAAATCTTCAATTTGAAAGATGTAATTGTTAGAGGAAGACTTTGTATGACTGAAGTTACTAGTTTCACCAAAATTTTACCTGGATACAAAGTAAGGAAAAACCCAGGAAACTGCTGTACTGGATTTGTTCAGTGGGAGGTGTAGCCAAGTAAAGTACTCTGGATTCAGGTCTCAAGAAAAAACTCCTGGGCCAGGTAACTTGATGTCACTGCCCATATAATTTCACTTCCTTCAGTGAGAATACAAATTACTTGTTTTCAAATAAATATATAGATACGTATATACTGCATTGACAATCTGTATACTGCATTACAAATCTCAGGAATTAAGTGAACAAGTTCAGAGCGTACAAAATTGTGAAGAAAGCAGGGAAAGTTTCACTGATTTCAGTAAAAGTCAGGAACTATGGTATCAAAACAGATTTAGATAATTAGCATATTGAAAACATTTCAAATGATTTTTTTTCCTTAAGTTACATTATCAGATCTAGGAATATCTGAAAATTCTGATATTCCACATAAAGACTGACAAAGGGGGTCAGGCTGGTTTATCTACACTTGGACTGAAACTCTTGTTTGTTTCACAATTTTCTTTCAAACAGATTTCTGACACAATTTTATAATTTCTGTCTCTATAAATCAAGTGTCATTAATGTATTTGCCACATGTTCTGCAAATAGAATATAACAATAGAACAATAATTTTTAAAAGCAACCTTTTTTGGGGTGATCCAATTGATATCCTAATGTTCTCTACTGAAGGGCCCAAGCAAAAAAAAGAACTTGTTAGGCTTCTGATCCTTTTAAAGAAATGAAAAGAATAAATCCACTGAAGATTGTATCTTAATGTGTTTTTCTTAAATTAGTGTTAGGGAATGTTGGAGGGGAGCAGAGTTGTGTCCCCCTCACCCCTTGTTTTTCTTTGTGGGAGCATGCTATTGTACAATTAAAATGTCTTTTCAGTAATTTGTCATCTGCTTTGAAATCATTCCTTTCAATATAAGCTTTTGTTAAGATCAGGCAATAGAACACATCTCCTTCTGCAGAAAGGCACAAATTAAATTTCTAGTACACACAGGGTGGATGAGCTCTATTGACAAATTGCATTTCATGAGCATTAACACAGTTGAAAGATGAAGATATTTGACGTGCTTATATCAGACCTTGTATAAAAGCTGGAGTTAGTACACATTACCACATTTGTATTCTCAAGCTGAAATTCAGTACTACAAGCTCCTCCTAAAACTGGTATAATTTGACAAATGTTCAACGTCATACTTTCACAAAATTATTTCTGCTTATTCACTTTGTGTATACATATCTATTGAAGAAGAGAAAGCAAATAGAGCGTATTTTGACTTAGAACCTAAAATCCTGTCTTCTTTTCACCTACTTCAATGTTCCCTGTGGAGTGGCAGCACTATCATAACCCTTATTTCCAAACAATTTCATATTATTGGAAGTCCTTCATAAACAGAGACTGCAAGCTTGGACTTTTATGACTGCCCTACTGCCCACATTTCACTAAGTCTGAAGAAAGTTTACAAACCTACTTCTCTACAGAAAAATGTCCCTCTGCCTTTAGTGGTCAGATATTTCAACAACTTCTCATGTCCCAATGTGCAGAGACCATGCTGCTAATGCCCACACTTGTGCATATAAATCTCTAATCTGTCAATCCAGCTGCCTGTGAATAGTCTATTTAGGTTGGGTTTAAAGCAGTGGGAAGTCGACCTACACGAGAGAGTTCCCTTGTAAAATGACCGGAGGTCAGTGTTATTATCTCTGTAGGCTACCAATGGTGCATTTGTTCCACCCTGTGTATGAGTCATTCATTTATAATAAGCTCCACTGCGCTTTGAAAGTGCTGGGAGGGATGGGTACAGAAGCTTATCTTCTGACAATTGGCTGAAGCATAAGACAACTCCAAAAAGAGATGTCCTCAGTATTTAACTGCTCAACTAGAAGATGATTTAACTTTGTTATAAATAAATTAGAGACCTTACACCCAAATCCCAGTAGAAGTGCTTTAATCCCACTTTCTACTGAGACTGCCACTTAGCCATATACTTCCCTCACTTTTGAAGTCCTCATTGTTTATAAATACCTGCTGAAGATTTGTATTGTCAATAGCAACTTTCCATTAGAAGCAAAAATAGTTACAAAAGCCAGTTAAAGCAATTAAAGTTCAACTGCATTATCCAGATGTAATTCTAGATCCAACAATTTATCTTTCCAACACAGAATTTAGATAATGCAAATAAAACAAGCTCTATTTTCAACTGAAAATAAGTTACATACACATTTGGGTTCAAATTTTCCAGATGCAAAACCCCCATATGATTTCAACAGAGTAGAATATTTCCCTTTTATAGGCTTCCTGAGGGAGTGAGAGAGGAAGGTGAAAGAAAAACACAATAAAACAAAACCATTTCAGCATTCCTGCAATCACTTACATTTGTAAATGGCTGTGGGATTCATGCAAAAAACTACTCTCCTACTCAACATACTTGTAAAACATATTTACACGTAGATATTTAAAAATTTGAATACAGAAGTGTCATTTAAATGTTTCACATACTCCTCTTACGAGGCACTCTTGTTAGTCCTGGAATTCCTTCCACAATTTAGCTGCTGCTGTTTTTTTCCTAACTTATTCCATCTCTCTGAGCAAAGAGAAAAAAACATATATAAGATGTGGCATTTTTAGATGGTGTAATGTAGAACCAAGGAGAAGTTAGTTAAAGCTTTCTTAACACAAGAGACAAAGGTGTCAAGACACATAAATTTCTGTGGCTTTGTCTTGAAAAGATACAGAGCAATACAACTTGTCAGCTTGACAATTCTTCCAGGCTTTGTTTACTGTTCTTGCAACATTCACAGAAAATGAGATCACCAATCAGACAAGGTCAAAATATCATGCTATCCAAATGCTGGATAAAATATAGCACTGAGCATGCAAAGTGAATGTCATACATCATTACAGAGGAGCTCAGATTACTGTAGGCACACAGTACCATGCTTCAGTATTAGCTGGATCTAATGCAACATTCATCACTTTGACAGATCACCCCAAATTAATTTAAATTTAAAAAAAATATTTCCTTTAATAGTGAAGCCATTATGGAGCCATGAACAAAATGCACAACCATTTTCTGAGTATCCTTTTTTTTTTCCATTTGGCAATATATTTCTGAAACTTATCCATGTCCTTTCCTTGTTATGTGATGCCTGCTTTCAATTGAAGTACCAAATGTGGAGTCCTTTGCAAAGCTGCAACAGCAGAATACAAACAAGGGGAGGAAAGGTCAAAATAGGCCTGACATCTTTACAGGCCTGTCTTCTCACTGACAGATTTCCCAAAACACACTGTGTTTCTTGTTAAGCAAGTGTCACCAGTTTCTTTATTGTCTTCTTCCAAGGTGTTAAACAGCTCTGTACTGTTTGATAACCTGTCATCACCCAACAAATGTTAGCAATAAAGAAAAAATGCACTAGCTTTCCATGACAGCATAATAAAACATACTCAAGAGATTTTCCCTAAATTCACTATTTGATAAAACTAAAATAAAAAGTACAACTATATTGAGGTTTTTCAGCCTGTCCCCAGGAAAAAAAAACAAAATGTAATGCACTTAAAATGTCACCCCAAACTAACTGATCAGTCAAGAGAGTTTCTGTGCAAACATAAAACACACTTGTCCCACATGCAATTGTTTGAATTGCACTGATCTACCCAGAAAACTGACTACTGTGGGAGTAAAAAAATTTCAAATTATTACAATATCGCACTTTCTTTCTTCAATTCCATGGTGAACAACATTTTTCTTTTTTTTTTTTTTAAATAAGAGCTAGACAATTAAAACCACAACTCATGTTTTTTAAGAGGAGGAAGGTGTGCAAAGCAGATGGCAGAAGTGCAAAAAGCCTCCACTAGGATCCTGCTGGCAGGGCAGGAATGATCCCTGACATTTGTTGGTAAAGATGCAAGTATGTGATCTGCCTACACTACTATGCTGCCTGTTCATTGCTCTTTCACCACCCTGCTGTGCCCTGGCTTTTTTTTAACAGAGTACCATGAATGTCTTTTAACATTTTTATTTAATCTGCCAAAGTAGAAGTTTAAAAGGCCATTAAGTGCACCATACAAGTCACCAACCTTTTAAATCAGTATTACACCTGACAATCTTTCTACTGTAGAACCAGTAAAAAGGGAGAAGAAAAGCTGGATTTCTAATTAATTCACTCTTTCCCTATTAGTGATTAAAAACATTCATGTATATGAATAGTGTTTGCAAATCTATTTCGCTGTTGATGTTGTCAGGATAAAAATCTTCAAAGTACCGCCTATAGATACACCCACTTCCTTACAATAACTACTTTCAAGTGTATTATAAAGTAAATTTGCATAACGTTGAATCCCAGGAATAATGAGGACAAATAAGTCTTCCCTGAAGATGATGATGACCTACTTACTCGACATTTAAGGAATTAAAGCCCTCAATCTGCAATACTTTCAAACACTTATTAAACCCAGAAAACATGAAAATCTGATGACTTCCCCTACAGATGGATATTACTTTGAATGAAGTGCATGTTGTGATTTTTTGCACCACTATTATTAACAAAAATAAAGCCACGTCACTTTATTTTTCCTGGTTTCAGTTTATTTCATGGGAGGGGTATAAATTAAAAGGAAAAAATAAGGCAAGAAAGCTACCAAATAAATATCTTTTTAAGAAAAATACTCATTTGTTATTCAATTGTGTTATTTAACTATAGATTAATTTTAAAATATTCAGTTATGAAACAGAAAGATTTAATTAATCTTTTGAAGAACATAAGCAATTAAAAAGGGATTATTGTCTGTATCATGGCCCCACCAAAAACACAGGTTGCAATTATTATAGGAGTTGGATAGTTGGATTTGACACAAGGTGAAACATGACTTTGGATGAGGAAATTGTACAGCAGGAACAGCTAAACTCTAAAGAAACACAATACTTATGTCATGCAGATACCTTCAATGATAAAGAGGAAAGGAAAACAGAACACTGAATAATATGAGTAGAATAGATCACCTGTGGAATGATGTTGAAAAAACAATGTTTCTTTAAGAAATATCTGCTGAGCCAATGATCTTCCAAGGGCAAAGACAGGTTTGGTAGCGTCTTCATTGATTTAAACAGTTACTCATCAGCTCTGTTGTCTCAGTGCTTGTTTACAGATATAAATCCTAACATTTCAAAAATCTCACCCAAAAAACTGCCATTTCCTCCCTTGCTCCTGGCCCTTTAGGAGCTTTAGACCTGCCTCCTAGTGAGTGAATAATGATATCCTCAGATATCACTCAACAATATGGTCCAGAACCAAACCAAAGTTAACAAGTATAGCCAGACTGAGCTCTGCCTGCTGAGAGCATATCTCCCTGAAAGCAAGCGAGGTTAGTTCTTCTCCCAATAAACTGCATGGACCAGGCCAGGGATGTGCTCTGCATTGTGTTCTCAGGCCAAACTGAAAGAATTCCACATTTACGAAATGCAATACATAAGAATCCATGTAGTGCTAAAGCCTGATTTAAGTGGACAAAATTTGAAAAAAAAAAATCAAGTGGTAACTACTGTTTAACCAATATTTTGTTGTTTCTAGGGTTAACAGGGTGGTCATATTCACGTAAAACAAAATTAAGTCTATTTCCCTCCTGAAGACGCTCAAAGTTCAGTGAGTAACAATTCAGCTAAATGTTTCACATAAGCCAAAAAATTAAAATATTTCATTCCTAATATGAAACCACTTTAAAATTTGATTCTTCATTCCTAGCCCTGGAAAAGTTGTACTGTTTTTGGAGAGTGCGGTTCAAATCCCTAGTGCCATAACTCAGTTATCTTTCCCTGTTCATATCCTGATTTATTGTGGCTATTGAAATTTAATGGATCTTGGATATAACAATATCACGTCATGACAAAAATAAACGTAGTCAGCTGCATTCTTTATTCAAAGTCAGAGGCTGCAATCTCGGACATTTGCTGGAACCCATGGATTTTACAACTCAAAGCAAACAGAATATTAGATACATTGGGGAAAATATCCTTGTTCACTACTCTGTCTTCTAGTTCACACTCCAAAGGAAAAAAATTCCTTTACAGAAATAATTACAGCAATCCTCTAATTTCTAAATGCATCAGCTGAAAACACGTATCTGAAACAAGAAATCCATACACCAGCATCAAAACAGTAAAAGGCTGAATAGTTATCCATGTCTGCCATTTCAGTGTAGTGGATCCTGCTGGTATTCCTGCTTCACATCTTCCATACGGATTAAATGCATAATGTCAACATTCAGTAAATAAGGCTGTGAATTTCCCTTTCACTTTACACCCCATGTAACTGTTCACTTCTTTAAAATCAGGATGCAAACCAATTGTAAATTAGTTTACAGGAAGTACTGCAGGAAGTAGCCTTTAGAACCATTGCAGACTTTAGAAAGTTTATGGTATCAGAAAAAAGGCCCAAATATTTTCCTGTCACTATCTCCATAGTGGGACTTCTATCTGTACAGTTATATGCTTCCACTGCGAACTCAGGCCATTGAAATAGCTAAAAATATTTTAAATTACTAGATCAGAATGTATGCTTATATTCCATACAGTAGATGTGTATATTATGGAAAAACTATCAGAACCAGTTACCTTTCTGATCTGTTAACCTCAGACTATATGCCGAAATGACTTTAAGCAGAACTTTTTAAAGAAGCTCAATAAGGAGATCTACTTAAAATTCATAGCACAAAATCCACTCTTTAACACTGCACCCTTTCAGAAGCATTTTTCTCTCTTGTGTATAGAGAGTTATTCTAATATACAGTGCTAAATGTCAATTAACTCTTTAATGTCTGATTAAATATCACAGTTAGGGTTACAAAATAAAACATGCAATTTCTGTTTAAGGACAGACTATGCTTCTGTGCTCAGACAGCTTTCCAATTCTTTGCAGGCACTCAAAAGTAGAAAACAGTCATAGCTCTCACTTCCAGCTTAATGCCTTCCTTACACTTCAATGAATGTGTGGAGAAAAGGGCACTTGCATCCCTGCCTGTCTGCCTCAAAGACAGTTGCCTCCCTCTCAGCACAGTAACTCCAACTACCTAAGCACACTTTTATATCTCCTTAAATATTAGAGTAATGGAGAAACTCCAAGGGAGGTCACTTGAAAAAGCACAATCTTAACTTACAGATGGGTATAAAGCTTGTTGAAAGTCAGTATTCCCTACTTCAGTGGGTTTTGAATAAAGCCCTGGGTCTAGTCAAGCAAAACTCTTCTTAAAGCCATGGTTAAGAGACAGACATATGTCCCTTTCCAGTGGCATGAGCATATTTTATTACTACATTAAAGGTCAATGCAAGTACATTTTGTCTTTGTCACTTAACTAGAGCTGTATTTGACCTAACTCTGCAATTGTCTCCCACAAGAGGAGAAAAGGACCATACATTTAAACAGACTATCACAGCCTGTTTTGCACTACAAATTAATTAGGTTAATGAAATTTAATATAATAGGATTCTCATCTGCGAATTTATAAATTTTGTACAGATTCTCTGACTTATTTGAGCTATTAAAATTTCCTAATAGTAATTCTGGCAGCTGAGCTTTGGGAGCTATGATTGTATTTGGGAAATCAAAATCTCAAATACAGTTTCAAGTCACATATTTCCCTCTGCATATAGCATGCAAAGTTCTTGAAATATGAGAAAACTATATGTACAAGCTTTGAGCAAACTGAGTGGTGAGAGACCTGGCAAAACTGAAGACTTTGAAACATAAATCTGTTGCTTGTTTTCAAGAAGATTTACTGCTAATTCTCCTTAGTCTCAGTAATAGCATCTGTCTTTACTATCTGACCAGTGTTGCTCCAATGATAATCACCCTTCTGCTAGATGTTACTTAATCAAATGCTTTTTAGATGACAAAAATTTACAGTTGATTAGACAGCATAGCTGCATTAGTATTTCAAAAGTTTCTAGTAAGGGATTATTTTTGTGCTCAAATACCTCTAAATAAAGGATTCTGCAGTCTGAATATCCTTGGATTTTGAAGTGTGTTCACTGAAGCAGCTAAAGCTAAGTTAAAGAAGCATTTAGTGCTTTACCATGCCAGCTTCAATAATATTTGTTGTGTTTATATGTGAGCACCCCCATGCACACATTAGGTTGCACAGTATCACACAAAAATAAGTTATAGGGCTAAAGTAAGGTTTTCTTCTAGCAGTAGGTTATTCCAGACCTACAGGTTTACTTACCTATTGAGAATCTAACTGGTAACACAAGTACTAGACTGGAAGGATGACTGACATGATCCAATACAGCAATGATAAAGAATATGAACTTACTTCATGTCCACTTATTTCATGTTCTAACACAACTGTTTTTTCACTACCCCAAAAAATAAAACTTGATATTTACAAATATAGAGCATTACAGAGCACTGCAAATATTGTTTGGATTTCAATTCTGTTTATTTGTCATTTCTCAAGGCCCTTAGGAACAAAGTGTTGTGATTCTTGTAATCACAACACGCTTACACATTAATGCTTTCATATAAACATAAACACTGAATCACAAAGCTCTTTTTATTTCCCCAAACACAAATATCCAGAAACTTCAGTCACCTTTTATTTATTACCTTGTACAGCTTTAATCATCTTACCACTATGATTCTCGCAGTCCCCTCTACCTTTTTATAGGTGAATATTTAAAAAAATCCATAAGAATGCAAACAATAAGTATTGCATCTGTCTTATTTCTTATATGCTCATGACTTTTTTATCTATTTAACAGAACAATAATCTGATCAAGTCTTATGAACTCCGATTCTATTAAATTGTTTTACCTCAGCTTTTACTAAATTAAAGAAAAACAATCTGTCTAGCAGATGAAGAAAAATTTTTATTCATTCCATCTTTTTAGACAAAAAAGCAAAACATTCATCATCTCACCCTTTTATGGGTGCCACCTAAACCACAGCACCACTGCTAAACTTTTCAAAGCTATCCCTATCCTGCTCTAGCTTTATTGTGCAAATAACAGTGGCTCAACACACTTTCCAGCAGAGATGTGAGATTCCTGGCTAAGAAACCTGGAATGTTTCAGCTACTTCAGGCTAATGATCTCTCAAATGCACACTAATATGTTTGATAGAAGTCTCTCAGCATGTGTGCAAAGAATGCTTAACATAAGAATAACACTACTGTGGACAGGGCAAATCGTTGACACCATTTCAGACTGAGTTAGATGCTGGAGGCACAAATTAAAACTGTGAGCTTTCATTTCAGTGGGCTTTGACAGATGGAAGACTGCATCAAATCTCTAATTGTTTAAACCATTAACTCGTCTTTCCACCTGCATTATATCTGGAAAGAGCACAGCAGAAAGCCTGAAACAATTGCTTGAATACAGAATTCAGGAGTGTATATTATTCTAAAAACTGTATTTTTTAGATAGTCAAACAGTATGTTTATTTAGCTAAACAATTTGTAAATTGTTTAGTTTTATTTTCACATCTTCCTCTCAGTTTTCAGAACTGAGCCTTTCAGCCTTCTCACAGGATTAATCAATCAAGGACCACTGCCGTGGCCACTGGGAACAAGAAAGTTGTATTGCAATTCACAGTGCGTTATGATGATCCTCATTTATCTCCAGTCCTTGTAAATGCCACAGCACATGCAGCTCTACATTATGCCTGCTGGTCTCTTGACTTTCAGCTGCCTACAAAAAGAAAAACTCCTCTAAAGAGCTGTAAAAAAAAATAAATTATGTGTACTTCACAAAGTCTCTTGAAATGCCTTTCCCCCTCACTCCCCACCTTAGGGCTAAAATACATTTTTCACTAAGCCAATATCAATGCAGGACTCTGCCCTTTCATGTTACTCTCAGCAGCAATCAGCTCTAACTGTTGTTTTTATAGGGAAGCACCTGTTATATGCTCAGCACTTCCAAGTACTTGAGAACAGCAGCCTTGGAACTGTCGAGTTCACACTGTAAAAACAAACCAGAAGAATGGAGCAAGAACAGCAAAAGCTGTGCATTTACATCCAGTTTAGCAAGAATAGCCACTAGAAGGCAACGGGATTTTAAGGACAGGAGCTTTGCAAACGCAGGAGGCAGGAGTCATTTGGGGGTTAGAAAGCATAAGTAGAAAAGAAGAAGAACACATTGGGCCAAGAATCCCATTAAGGGGCTGAAGCATCTGCCATATACAGAGAAGTGCAGATATCTGGGACGGATGGGCCTGGAGAAAAGGTTCAGAGGGGTCTTACTTATGTTTATAAATATCCATTGGAAAGAAGGCAGCCAGGCTCTTCTCAGTCATGCCTACAGACTAAACAAGAGGCCATAAGCACAAATCAAAAAACAAGAAGTACAGAAACTCTTTTACTGTGCAGGTAGTCAAACAGTGAAATAGACTGCCAAGAGAGGTTGTGGTCTTTACATATGGAGATACTCAAAATTCAACTGGATGTGGTTCTGGACAACCTGCTCTAGTTAACCCTTCATTAGAAGATCTGAAAGGGTTTTCCTTCCAACCTCAACAATTCACTGATTCTTTGACAGATTTTTAAGAAACGGATGGGTACACAATAGTGACACTAGTGGAGAGAGAGACAAAATATCACATAAAAATTTTCAGAGGGTAAGTTAAGGAGAGGCAAAAACCCCAACACAGGAATTATGTAAAGATGTGAAATTTAAACCCAAGAGCAAAGGTCAAGTCAGTGAAAGAATTCAAAACACAACATAAAACAGTTTATTGCAATTTACAAAAGGAGCAAGCCTACAGTTGACTCAGTCTTGCAGGTTATTTTCTTAGGCCAGGTTTTGATAGTATTTCACATACCAAGTAGTTCTTGTTGGGAGATGCCCCATCCCTGGAAACATTCAAGGTCAGCCTGGATGGGACTCTGAGCAACTTGGTCCAGTTGAAGATGACGCTGCTCATTGCAGGGGGATTGGACTACATGACCTTTTAAGATCCCTTCCAACCCAAACTATTATATGATTCTAAGTGGATTACATAAAGTTACCAAAGCAAACATGACACATGAAACCAACCCTTCAGCTGTGTGCCCTCAGAGACACATAAGAAAAAAAGTCATAGAGACAGTCATCAATGTCTCCTGCATTTGTCCTGAACCCACAAAGTAAACTGCACTTCATTTTTTGAAGCAACATAATGAAAGTGCCAGATAACAATATCTGTACATAGAATAAAAACCATAATAGCATTTTCTACCCTCATGAACATTGGGAATTGCAAGTAAAAATTCATAAGCTTAGCTCCAGAAAACACAAACCTAATAACAAACACATCTAGGCAGAATCCTTCTCTCTCAACAGTAAACAAATAACTCCCAGAATTTCTCTGTAATTTCACTGAGAATTATGCTTGCAGAAAGAGCTAAAATACATCCAGATTTTATTATGTGACTTTTAATTATAAAATCTTTCTTAAAAAAAAGAAAAAATATTCTAATATCTATCATTTTAACAAGTTATAAACAAGTCTCTATCAAAGTGTGAATTGGTATCTTTCAACAGCAGCACTAGACATTCTGGTTTAGATACTGCATACTCAATCAACACTACTTTAAAAACTGACCTATTCTACTCTTCACTCTCTAGCAGCTGCCACTTCATCTAAAAATAGCCTATTTTTTTTTCTATAAATTTCCATTTAGAGAGAACAGATTCAGTATTAATGAATTATGTACATAGAATCATGTAGCAAAGCTAGCTGACTACCTGTGTTGGAAACAAGTTGAATTATGCTTTAGATGAAACCTACACATTACAGACATTATTTCATGCTGTATATAACCTGTACCTTATAATGCTTTTAAATAATTACTTAGGTAACTCAGAGTTTGATATATCATAACAAATATGATTAGTTGGAGGCGAAAAGGAGGAATAAGCCCAAAGTAGGTTATATTTGCCTACCTACAGGCATAACCCATGTCAAAATATTATTTAAAGACAGTCTGAAGATGACAGGCATGAATATAATTTTTGCAATACTTTGCCAAACACTTGGCTGTGACAAAAGACTTTAGGCCAGGTGCATAAGAAAAATAGATCCATCAGTTTCCAGCTTTAACTGTCTTTCCCCAACCAAACTATACCTCCACAGAGGTTCTATTTTCAACTCCTCTGCTGAACCAACTGTTGGCAACAGGAACTGGGGTTTTATGTAGTCAAGTATGCAGAAGAAAAGAGGGGAGTGTTTGTCTGGTTCTCTCCCTTGATAAGCTTTTTACACCCTGGTGTCTAGAAATGGGTAGAGCTGACTGAGATCCAGGTGCTGGTCCAGCAACTGTGTTAAGAAATACTGAGCCCAGCTCAAGCCAGCCCACTTTCTTTTTCAGTCTCTCCACGTTGCAGTTCTATTTCCTCAGGCTGTTGTTTATGAGTCCACCTTTGCATTACTCAGCAAGTCTGACAGGCTGCCAGCCATCCACTGATAAAGTAAAAGAAAACAAATGCTATATTTTAACTTTCATTACATAGACCAAATCTGAATGGAACCTCAGTACAAACAATTCTATACCATGTAGTATCAATACTAATGAGGGTGTCAATGCTAGTGGGAACGTGGAGGGCTGAAGGGTATATGTGAAATGCTTCTACACAAACACAGTTTGAATCCATTCCCCTTGTGCTGAAGTAGCAACAGGGTCATAGATTTCTATCAGGGCAGTAGCTTCCAACTCCTCCTGTCTGCTGCCCATGCTGCATGCACTGGTGTAAAAGCACCTCAGCTGGCCTGCCAGCTATGTTGCCTTCCTAAAGGAACAGCCTTTAATTCCATTGAGAGAATTCTCTGGTGTTTCCCTGTTGGTTTCTACTACATTGGGAATCTCTGGCTTGTCTCTGTAACACTGCAAGTGCATTCTAATGTGACCAGCACATTTCAGAGTCACTGGCAGAGGGTCCTCCTGCATGCTGTCCCTCTAACCTTCAATTCTCACTCCACATCTTGCCAGGCACAAACCTGTCCCACTCTCCCATCACAACTAGTTTAAAGCTCTATCATTGAAATGGGCCCCTCTGGTTACCAAGCAGCAACTCTCCTCCCTGAGAAAGGTGAGTCCTTACTGGTGCAAGCATGCCTGGTGCTGCATAGACCATTCCATTGTCAAAAAACCCAAAATTTTGGTGGTGATACCAGCCACAGAGCCATGTAGTAATAGACTTAGCCCATGTGTTTCTTCCAGTGTTGCTGCCTTCAACTGGTAGTATAGAGGAAATCATAATTTGTGCCTCAGATTCCCTTACCAAACACTCCAAGGCCCTGAAGTCCTTTTTGATGATCCTTGGACCACGTGTTCCCACTCAATCAACCCCTATGTGGAAAACCAGTAATGAGTAGTAGTCTCAGGACCACTCCAGATTAGGAAGTTTCTGGATGCCATCCCTACCCAGGCCCCAGGAAGGCAGCAGATCTTCCTATGGGCTGGGCCTGACCGGCATATTGGGTCCTCTGTCCCCTTAGAAAGGAATCATCTGCAACTCAATAAGCCTAAGTTCAAACAAAACAATGATCTATGAATGAAGTTAGACAAAGAAATTTGGTTTCAAATCTTTTTCCAAAGAAGTTCACAAACTTCATCAACCATAAGGCCAATTTCATGTTAACAGTGGAAGCCAACCAGACAATTGTTAAGAACCAGAAAAAGAAAGTCCTCAGCCTGCTTCAGTAGACAAGGAGGAGTACATGATGGCAATGAATTAGAAACCAAAATTGACAATTTATTTTATAATCCTATAGTTGTCCTAATTATGACAAAGTATTTTAACATACTGAAATTACACATGTCAAGACAGGGAAAGCATTCAAGAGTTCTTCTGTGCGTCATCTTGAAAAACAAACTTCTGCAGAGATCTCACTAAATTAAATTTGATTTTAAATAATTGGTGAATATTTTGCTGCTCAGTCATCTGAGATATTTAACAGAATCACAGAATGGGTAGGGCTGGTACCACACTGTGTCAGCTGGTTCAACCTCCCTGCTCCAGCAGGGCCATCCCAGAGCACACTGCACAGGATTGAGTCCAGAAGGTTCTTACATATCTTCAGTGAGGGAGGCTCCAGAACCTCTCAGGGCAACCTGTTCCAGTGCTCAGTGACCTGCACAGGTAAGAAGTTCTTGCTCATGTTCAGGTGGCACTTCCTGTGCAGCAGTTTCTGCCCATTGCCTCTTGTCCTTGGCACCGCTGAGAAGAGCCCAGGTCTGTCCTCTTAACACCCTTCCTTCAGACAGACAGCTGAGAGGGCCCTCATCTGCTTCTTGGCCCCCAGGACACACTGCTGGTTCATGGACAAATGGCTGTCCACCAGCATCCCCAGGTCCCTCTCCACAGAGCTGCTTTCCAGGTCAGTCCCACCCTGTGCTGGTGCAGGGGTTGCTCTTCCCCAGGTGCAGGACCAGCCTTTGCTGAATTTCAGGCAAATCTCCCTGCCCATCTCTCCACCCTGTTGAGGCCCTTCTGAAGGGCTGCACAGCACTTTGGGGTATCAGCCACTCCTCCCAGCTTTGTGTTGTCACTGAACTTGCTGAGGAGGATCTGCCCTTCATTCAGGTCACTGATGAACAGGAGAAGCAATACTAGGCCCAGTATTGAACCCTGGAGGATACCACAAGTGACAGGTCCCTGCCAGACCCTTTGCAATGATGACGTCCCTCAGCCATTTGCCAGTCAGTCCTTTTTCAATCCATCCAGTCCTTCCTCCTTGACTTTGTTTATGAGGATATTGCAAGAAAGTCTCAAAAGCCTTGATGAAATTGAGGTAGACAACATCCACTGCATTTCCCCATCCACCCATGTGGACAGAGATGGCTTTCAGAGCAAGGCACTCCACCACCTTTCCAGAGTTTGAGGTGAGGCTGACTACTTGGAATCTCCCTAGGTCTTCCTTCTTGCCTCTTCTGAAGGCTGGGGTGACATTTATTTTCTTCTAAACTTCAGGCAGCTCCCCCAGTTGCCACAATCTTTCAAAGATCATTGTGGTTGGCCCACTTATGGTGTTCACCAGGTCTCTCAGCACATGTGGGTGCATCCCATCAGAGCCCATGAACTCATGGATACCAAGGTGTTCTCTAACCCAATCCCCCCTGACCAAGGGGAAGTCTTCCTTACAACACTCCTTTACCCAGGTCTCCTGTGTCAGAGATTCCTGAAGGCTGCTCGTCAGTGAAGACTGATGCAAGGAAGGTGTTCAGCAACTCCGCCTTCTCCTTGTCCTCTGTTACCACAGACCCCATTCCATTAATCCAGAGGTATGTTGGCCTTCCATGCCTTATTTCTAATCACTCTGACACCTCTATACATTCATTCCAAGTGGCCTGACCCTGCTTCCATCTCCTGTGTATTCCCTACTACACTGGAGAAAAGAAGCGAGTTCCTTACTCATCCAGACAGATTTCTTGCCCACTTTCTTTTTCACTGGGACACATCATTCTTGAGCCTTGCAGAAGTGATCCTTATGAACAACTAGTTCTCCTGGACCCCTCTTCCCCACAGGATCTGTACCCATAGGATTCTTCCAAGAAGACCCCTGAAGAGGGTAAAGCTTGCTCTCCTCAAGCCCATGCTTACTGTCTTGCTTGCTGCCCTGCTTCCTTCTTGCCAATACTGAATTTCACAATCTCATGGTCATTGCAGCCAAGGCTGCTCCCAACCTTTGTATCTCCAACAAGGCCTTTCATTAGTTGCTAGTTGTAGTAAGATTGAGCAGCACAAAATTCCTTGTGGAATCCTCCACTACCTGTCACACTTATATAAACCTCTTCCACTGAGTTGCTGAGAAGCAGTGAAAGGAATTTGCATTTTTAAAAGCTTAACAGAATTCCCTGCATCACTTTGAAAATTTCAGCTAGCTAAAGCAATTGTTTAACTTTGCACTGCAAAACACATAATATCAAAGCTATCCTGAAAAGACAACATTATGGTTAAGTTCAACTCTGTTAATAATTTGCCAAGCTTAAATTTATTTATTTTCTAAATATGGCAAAGCTGCTTTCTTAAGCAAAATACATTATCTTCCTAAGAAAGAATGAAAAACAGGGTAACATGACTGCAAAGCACATGCTAAGTAATTTTAAACTTAAACTCTAATTGCTTTGTAATACAATATAATATAAATTTGTAGCATGCTTACACTGGTTTCAAAATACTGATTCAATTTTAAGATAAAATTCACGTCAGCTTATATACATCTTATGCAGATTTGATAAACTTGGGAGTGACTCAGATATTCCTATAACCTTTGCCCTGTATTAAAGCCTGGACTACTTTTCTAGTATGATTGCATCTTTGTTGGGCAGACAAACCATTGGAAAACTTTGCAGATGCAGCAGCCTTCACAATCAAATTTTTAAAAAATTGTATCAGGATCACTGTGGAACAAGCCTCTCATGCCTTCCTGCAAAGGAAATTCAGTTATTGTGAAATACATCCTTTGCACATCTGTTTGGGGTTTTCAATAAGAATTTTAAGAAGAGTAAGATTTCACTGCAGAAGTGAAATCCTTAGCAGTGTCTCACAGCTAATAGGAAATGTTCCATTCTTATTATACCCTGGATTTTAATACTGATAAAAGCAATTAACTTTGTTTTATTTACCTGCAACAGAACAGTCAAAAAATTGGCCCATTTCCAATCCCTTTTATGTTAACAGAAGCTAGATCAGCAAATATGTAATCTCATTCTTTAAATGTATACAAGAAATCAACATGTGTTAAAATCAAGGGTTAGCATCAGCATTTTACATCAATTGCATTACTGAAACAGTACAGAACAATGCTACTTAGATTTAATTCCATTTTCAGTACAACATTCATGAATAAAGAATAATTATTGAAGTTAAAAGGCCTAAATCATGGTAGAAATACATTTTTAGGATGTTTAGGCAGATTTCCAATGAATGCAGCTTCCATTATGTTTATGAATAGTCAGCAACAAATGTGCAATTTCACTTGACCCACTAAAGCTCCCAAATCACTGCTTCCATCCAGGCACCATAGAAAGAGCCTTGCATAGGAGAATCAGTTGACAATATGCTCACTTACCCTTTAAGCTTTCAAGTTTAAGTGCTAGAATGGGAAAGGGGCATCAGTAGAGCCACTGGGATTTGTGTCAAGAATACTTTCAAAGAAACTCAGGTTCAAGATAAAAATTAAACTGAACGAAATGTTGAATGTTGAAATACCCTGGTGCTGTTGGAGGAAGACTTTTATGTTATTGACAGTTTTACTCTGTTCTGACCAAAAATACTGAAAAAAACACAAATGAGACACCAGTTTCCAGCCAGTGTAAACTTTCTTAAAATGACAGAATTATGTTGGTTTAACTACACTTGATATGTATCCTCCAACACAGTTTCTTCGTCCTGAAAGAGTAAATCACTTGGTTTTAATTTTTGATATTTTATTACAGGTTGAGGTTTCCAAATAAAATATAAACAGACACTTCTGAAAACAGGCTAAGAAGAAAAGCACAATCTACACACAAGAGACTGAAAGCAGATAGGTAACATAAATGAGAGGGGAAAAAAATAGGACTTACCTTTGAACACTGTTTATGATTCTGGCACCAAGCAAGCGACCCATTGTTCTGAAAAACAAAGGAAATGTACATGAACATTAGTATTTCTTTCAGGCTATATACATTCATCCTAACATATTTAAATGGAATGCACCATCCAGTTCTGCTTGGACAATGATGATATACCACAATGTAATTACCACTCCTGACTCCTAGTCCCTTTTGTGGAGTTGAAAACCCACACATGTTTAAAGAGAACATAAAAAAGTTAGGAAAGCATTTCAGCAGGCAAGTTTGGTGGAAAACTGACCAAAGTAATCTTTTAGTCCATCTTTGTAAACATTTGCTGTCTAGAATTGCTTAGTAGACAAACAGTAACACTTGCATTTAAGAATTTGATATAGATTAGTAGTGATTCATGAAAAGTCCATTAGTTGCATTTCAATACTGTACAACACTTAAAATAAATTGTCAAGCAAAGACAATGAACAACCTTTAAGTAAATGGAAAATTCAATTGAATGCAACATGAGTTTCCCAAAAGTCACCTGTGCCAGTTTTATTTTATATAAAAAAATTTTTTTATTTTGATAAAAAAGTGCATTTCCAAGATAAGCAAACAGTATAGCTCTGATTTATCCTGACTCCAGTAAAATAACCAATACTGTATAACATGCAAAATAATAATTTAAGCTAAAGGAAAACATGATGAGAAGTATGAAGCTGGCACAGGGACAAACAAGAACTTGTTCTTCTTCTAGAGATGCTTCTGAAGTGTCAATTTTTGAAAAAAAAAACCCCACAGCTCAGAAGTGTATGTGATGTTAAAGGTCTAAACAAAATAAGTATTTACTTTCTGTAGAGTGGAAGAGTGAAACAACATCAGGAAGACCTAAATAACTGAACATGAGAAACAGAGTACAAACTCTGCAACACATCCTAGGCTGGCATACTTAGGGCATTATATATATTTCTTTCATCATTTACAAATCCATACTTTGTAAACAGAATGCATGAAGATTCTAGTAAATTCATTGTTTAGAATTGGACTAAAATTGTCAGTCTATGAGGGAGTAAAAGGACACCCTTTCAAAGGTATTCCTACAGGGAATGTGACTGCAGTATGCCGCCACAGTTGGCACCAGCTGTAGATCTGGAAATTAGTTTCCAAGAAGGAGGAATTCAGGTAGGCCAGAATGCTCAGAATGCTAAGTACAAATATAGCAGCAGTATACCTTTTTTTCTTTCTTCTTTGTTTTTTTTCTTTTTGTTTTTTTTCATTAAAGAGAGATGAAAACAATGGAAAAATACACATATGTTACAGAGTGCTTAAATACAGCATAAAGGCACTTTCTGCTCCTCACCTCATCCCACCAGGGAGGGCTGGGGGTACCCAAGGAGTTGGGAGGGGACACAGCTGTGACAGATGATCCCAAGATTCCATACAATATGGTATACTCAACATATAATGCCGAGGGGAGGAGGAGGAAGGGATGGATATTTGCAGTGATGGTGTTTGTCTTCCCAAATCACCACTATGCATGACAAAGGGGATGGCTGAACATCTGGGAAAAAGTGAAATAACTCCTTGCTTTGCTTGTATGCATGGCTTTTGCTTTACCTATTAAACTGTCTTTATCACAACCCATGAGGTTTTTCTACCTTTACTGTTCTGATACTCTTCCCAGTCCCACCCACAGATCAATTGAGTGAGCACATGTCAAGTTAGTTGCCAGCTGGCTCTTAACCACAACAATACATAACTTTTCATGGATAAAACTCACACAGATAAAGTAAAATTGTCTGTCTATGAGTCTGTCAAAGTACAATTCAGAAGGAAAAACAGATACATTAGAATGGAGACAATCACAATAGTTTTTCAAAACTGCAGCATGTGTTCTGATCTCAGTAAAGTTTGTAAGCTTGAATACAGTGATTTGCTACCACAACTATGAAGCCTATGCTTTGAAGCCAGAACTCTCTCCATGAATGTTTAAAAAGATCATGTCTGTGCATGTCTTCATACAAGTGTATAGTCAGATGTTCACAAAAGCTGCCAAGATGTGGTCAGCAGGTCAAGGGAAGTGATCCCCCTTTAATGTGCTCTCCCAAGCCACACATGGAGAACTGCATGCAGTTCTGGGATGCTCAGGACAAGAAAGTCAAGGACATGTTGGAGCAGGTCCAGAAAAGGGCCACGAAAATGATCTGAGGACCAGAACCTTTTAATAAAGGCTGAGACACTCGGGGTTGTTCAGCCTGGATAAGAGAATGCTCCAGAGAGACCTTATTGCAGACTTTCATTATATAAAGGGGGCTTAAGAGAAAGACAGAGACCAAGGTCTGTAGTGACAGGACAAAGGGCAACAGATGAAAACTGAGAGAGGGTAAATTTAGACTGGATCTAGGGAAGAAACTTTCATGGTAAGGGTGTTGAGATACTGGAATAGGTTGCCCAGAGAAGTGGTGGATGCTCCATCACTAGAACTGTTCAATGATCAACATGATCTCATGGAAGATCCCAGGGTATGGACTAGACTACCTTTAAAGATCCCTTCCAACTTTCATCATTTTGGAAGTGACTTGAACCATTTCCATAGTCGGAATCACTAAACTCACCATCAGAATGGTTTGGCTTTCACCACAGCTCTCAATCTGAACTTCAGAAAATTTATATATGTCTTTTTTTCATATGAGCTGAAATGTGTACAGTTTCTACTCCTGTATTACCAAGGTAGCTTTGGGGATAATTAATATAAAGACATATCCACTCTTTTTCACTCCTTTCCACTTATTTGCACTTATTCAGGAGTGTTTTAAAACATCAGTTCATATTATTTAATTTTAATATTTTACAAAAGTTTATTTTATCTTCCAGCAGATTACAATGCAATACTACTTGATTTTATAATACCATTTTTATCTGTCATTAATGTAAAATTTAGCTAAAACTGAGATTCACTAGCATAAGATTAGCTAACTATGAGCACCATCTCAGGGCCAACCCCTTTGAAAAGAGACATAAATAAAAGAAATAAAACTTTAGAACAGTTGTAAATAACATAAGCTAGTGGGAATTCCTTAGTATTACTCTCAATGCTGTATTAGGATTTATTCTTTCCATTTACAAATCTAGCCAGCAGCAATGTTAAAACAACATTTTATGTGCTAGTTTCAATTTATCCCTCTTTCTTCTTCACATAAAATGTGACAGAAGTAGCTGATTGCAATAACAGATCAGTAGCAGCTCACCACTTTGTTTCAGTTACGCTGCTACTTTCCACTGAACTAGAAAAAAGCATTTCTGCTTTTAAATTGTATCTGTTACTTGAGACAACAAAGCCATAAATGCCCAGATGTGTGGCTCTCCTACTTGATAATTTCAACATCTACAACTGTTTTCATTTCTCTAGTGAAAACTTAGTACTTGCGTTAAAAAGGAAACCTATCAGAACATGAAAATATTGTTTAGCAATTTCAACTTCATACAAACTAACATGATGTGAATTATCTTTCATTGTATAAGGAAAAACAAATTCTACCAGTTTCCTCTGAACAGCAAGGTACCAGAGCAAGCACGAACCCTAAATGAAGGCTCTCCTCCACCCTGCATCTTAACATATGGTTAATCACAAACATTCAGCTGTGATTATTGCTCCTGCCAGTGTACCTGGCAGAAACCATAATTTCAAATAATCAGAAATTTGTGTTTTATCTGTAGCATTTTACATGCTCCTACAGCCCATCCTCAGTTCCCTCATGTCTGCTTTTCTTCAAACCCAATTCTGACTTGACTTATGCTGGTGAGTTTTAACGTAGCCTTTAGTGGTGTCTTCAATCTGCAGTGCAGAAATGGCCTCAAGGAAGAGTTAAATGCCACTTTTCCCACCCATTCATAACCCTTGCACAGCATTGTTGGAACCCTGAAGCTTGGGAGTTTTGAACTTTCTGTGCTGTCAGACACTGACCCCCAAGAGAGCACTGCTTTTCACCTGAGGCCTTGGACAAGGCTTCCAAACTTGAGTGATGGAGTTAGAATAACTGGTGTGTAGTTTGAATAGAAGTATGTAATATCACATGGTGAAGGGTTTGGAATTTGGGGTTTTAGAATATAGTAATAGGCATGGAACAAGATGAAGGTTTTGGGGCATTGGTTTCTTCTTCCTTCTTGCTCCTTCTTCTTGGTTTTAGGTAGTATTTTTTGGTCCCTTAGAAAGTGCTGCACTGTGTGTAACAGGTGTTTGGTTATTGGGTCAAAAGCATAAATAATATAAGTGTTAGCTTTTAATTGCACTACTTGGCTTTAAAAGACCCTGTAACAAGTGAGATATGGATCCATTTTTTCACTTTTAGCTTGTTGGCTGGAAGTGCTGTAGCACTCACTGTACTATAGATAAGAATAAATAAACAACTGAGTCCGAACATGAAACTCTGTCTCTTGTGCTTTGATTCCAACTCTGACTGAAGGCAGAGGGAAAAAGAAGATAAATACTAATACAGTGTATCTTCAGGACAACCTTGAAGCATCCTAATCTGCATGCTGAAGAGAGCAAACTGCACTCAACAGGACGAACTCCAAGGATCCCATCTTCTCAGGCCTGACACATCACATGAAAGGTGTCAGGCAGAGGAAACTAAAGCAGTCTCCAACAGCATACAGGAGATGGATTAGAGGAACTCAGGTCATCACCTGAGCCCCACACACTTTCAACCTGCCAGGAAGGAAATGGTAGGCAAAATTCAAGAATCATACCTTCAAAGAGCAGAGCTGCTTGACATGTACAAGAAAAAGAGCTTACAAAAGCAGAAACCGAAGTGGGGAGGGAAACTAAAACAAAATGATAGTAAATATTACAAGATTCACAGGATTGCAAGATCACTTTACAAGATTCATTTCATCAAGTAATTGTGCACACTTGCTTTCCCCTTGTAAACCACAAAGGTCCTAACAGTTAAGACAAACATGTATTTTCTGTGCCTTGAAAAAAGGAAAGCTGTGCAGCATCTCTTGTAAGGAAAAAAAAAAATATATGTAGAGAAACAAGAAAAAAACAAAAACAATCTTCTATCTACAGTGGGCCCCATGGGGAGGAAAGAAAGTTAATAACATTCACAAGCAAGTACAAACTGGTCTTTAATTGGAGCAACGACAAAAAAAAAAAAAAAAAAAGTATAAAATTACTTAATTTGCATCTCCGTCCATACTTATGTTAGGAGATACAACCCTTCTTTTGAAATGCCAGAGATGAGCTACGAAAATTAACTAGCCACTTAATCTGCTGTGACAGTAGCTGTATACCTATTATCAGTTTTGGAAGCCTCTTCTCCCCTGCCCAATCTTCAATCCATATGTGTGTGAAACCACTGTCTCTCAGAAGTGGCCTCTCCTGATGACCTCACTGATTCATTCAAAATGACAAAAAAGCATAGAAATAAACCTTTCAAATAACACTACCCACTGAAGTAAAACAGAATATTTGAGTAGACAGATCAATAACTGCTGCAATGATGGATGTAAAAAGAGAAGCTCCCAATATACATTTTCCTTACCCTTTCAAAAATCTCAACAGCATGAAATTAAAAGTAACAGTAAAGTATATCTTGTGTTTGACATGCATTTCCTGGCTGCACGTTCACTACGACACAAATTAATACAGGGACTTATCTATGTCAGTGCTGTGTCCCCAGGCCCAGCTCTGAAATGTGGAACTAAGGGGAAAAATGGAATCAACAAACCCAAACTAGGCTTCCCAGCTCCCAAATACAAAAGTGTGCACTTAGGAATGAATTTCAGGAAAGCCTGTACACTTAGTGGGAGAGATGTCAAAACCAACAGATAGGAAATGCCAAAAAAAAATTTATTTCTCAATGCCCTTCTGTCAAGAGTAAACACAAACTTGTAATAAATGCATGGGCAGGGGAAACAGAGTACCACCTCTCCTGGGCTCTGGTATTTAGTTAACCTTTTGCATATAAATAACTGGAACATATTTTTCTTTGAAAATAAGGCAGAAAATGAAAAGAGGATACCTTATTATATAACACTATGAACACTTGCCCTGCAAGTTTTTCACCAAGTTACAGCAAATTTAAGCCCTCATGCATTTTAAGATGACTCAGCAACAGGCTAGAGTGAAGACTAAAACCTGGCCAGTGAAACCAAAACACTCTGTAGGAGAAACATAGAGCTGGAGGTGGTGAAGGGGAAAGTTAAAGCTCAATAGCAAGGTCCACCTCAGAAACAAGACTGACTCTTTCAAGGACTGCTTATGCAAAGACATTTTTAGCATTATTTCTGCTACATGCTTGTCCAGTGTAAGTCAAGTTTGATGACCATCCTCTGGAGAAACCATGGACAGAAGAACAGTATGAGATGAAAACATCCATAAAAAACAACAAAATAGCAGTAATATTCTGGTTCCTTGGCTTCCATTCAGAAAAGAAAGGAAGGAAATACAAGCAACTGAAATGAGTATATTTTGCTCTTTATATAGTTTCTGATTTCACTGTATATTATATTTTATGGAAGTAATTCATTAGGAAGGGATTTCTGTTGCCATATAATGGTACTAATAAAACTGAAAATGAAAAAAAGCAAGCATCAACAAATAATACATTGAATGTTACTGTGTAGCTTTGAGCCATTCCCATCTGTCCTGTCAGTAGATCCCAGGAAGAACAGATCAGCATCTTCCTCTCCACTTCCCCTTTTCAGATAGAGAGCAATGAGGTCACCCTTCAGCCTCCTCCTCCCCAAACTAGACAAACCCAAAGTCCTCAGCCACACTTCCAGCCCTATGGCCAGCTTTGTTGCCCTCCTCTGGGTGCATTCAAGAACTTTCACATCATTATTAAATTGTGGGGCCAGAACTGTGCACAGCACTACAGGTGAAGCTGCACCAACACTGAATACAATGAGATAATCACCACTTTGAGCAGCTGGTGGTTCTGTGCTTGATGCACACCAGGATGGGGTTTGCCCTCTTGGCTGCTAGAGCATCCTGCTGATTCCCATTCAGCCTGATGCTGACCATGGCCATCTTTTTCTGCAGGGCTGCTCTTCAACTCCTCCTCTGCCAGTTTATTCTTGTGCCCAGCATCATGCAGATCCAACATTTTTTACTTGGTAAATTTCATCCCATTAAACACTGCCCAGTGCTCTAATCTATCTAGATCTCTATGCAAGGCCTTTCATTCCTCAAAAGAGTCACCAGCACCTCCCAGTTTGGTATCATCAGCAAACTTGCACTAATGGTGCATTTACCTGCTGCCTCCAGAGCACTGATGATGTATGGAACAGAGCTGGCTCTAGAACTGAACCCCAAGGAACACCAGAGATGACCAGACACCAGCCAGATGTGTTCACTAAAACCCTTTAAGCCCTGATCTTCAGCCAGTTCTCCCAGCGCACCAAGAACCCACTCATCCCACAGCTGCCCTTGGCATTCCCTGACCCTGGTTCATGTTTGCCATGCCTGAGGCTGTTGATGACCCTGTTACCAGCACCCAGCTCTGCCCACCCCACGCCAGCCCCCTTGGGGCTGCTCCCCCCAGAGAGGCCATAGCCTGAAATGAGGTCACCCCCAGCCCCTGGCTTTCCATGCCCTAGGAGCCAGCCCATGCTGACAGCACAAGACTGTGCTTTAAGGTCTAGAATAACATCTTCATTTATTCCTGATGTATAAGCAATGTCCTTAGAATTTATTCTAGTTAGCAAAAGCACAAAGCAAACTTTCAACACCAAAACCAAATAAAGATCAACCCAAACAACAGAAAACAAAAAGCATATAAAACCAGGTAAAACCTAACAGAACAAAACAATACTGCATAGAACTCCAATGTGAGAAAAGGTAGAAAATCAAACAGCACTTGGCATATATTAGCCACACTGTTTAATATATTATTATCAGATAATTTTATGACTGTGTGATATAAACACATGTAGAAATTCAGCATTAAGCTTAACTATGTACATATATTTCCTCTGCCATATTATAACGACATACAACTTCTTAAAAAAAATTTAAAAATTTAAAACAAAAACCAAAACAAAACAAATAAACAAAAAAAAAAAAAAAACCCAAACAAATATTACAAACACCACACCAAGCAACAGTATCCTGAAAAAAGAAGCTGAGGGCAAGAACACATTTTGGAACAAACACCTGAAGTTATTCTGTTACTATAACTAACACTACAGTTCCTCACAACCAAACCAAATGTATGACCCCCCCCTTAGATAAAGCCATTTTTATACCCCAGATGTTTAAACCATAGAAAAGTCAATGCTGGTTACTGGTTAACCCAAGGTAATTAAGTTAAAGAGATGACTGAATGTAAGAAATACTTATAAAACTAATCAGCCTAAAAATTCATTCTCTGATATAACTGCAAATATAAACCAAAATTCAATTATTGTGGATCACAGTGTGACTCACACTGCCATCTAATTTTAAACATCTGGATTTAACACCAGAAAATGTTTATCACAAATAACTTTTGGAAAGTCTTAGGTTTTCTTTTGGATTTATGCTGACATTGCCATCAACTGTAATGTGCTAGGTCCTATCACAATGATATGGTGGGTCTTCCTGTAGATGAATGGCCACAAGGAGAGCTAGATTGACCTTGACTTTGTATGAACTGTATAGAGAATATCAGCGCAAAGTTTATCTTTATTGCTGTTACAGACCAAAACATTAAAAGCCACAACTTCATATAAACCAAAAAGAGGAAAAAAAAAATAGACCAGAGTAATTAAAAAACAAATTAAGTAAAATCAGCAACCATCACCTAAATCATGAAACACAATGCTACTTGTTCTCTGGCTGTCATCATTAGTAAGTTCCTAGAAAGATGATCATCAAAACCCAAGGGCCATTACCAGTGAAACAGCAAAAGATCAGTAGTTTTGATAATAGAGTATGTATTGCTTGGATTAAATTTGCATCTCTAAGTATGGGACACCTTTCCTCTTTTTGGAGCACTGTCTTCTCAAATGCACAGAAAAACTACTAGATAAACACAAGCTGTAAAAACAAATGAGCCACAGGAATCCTTGTCCCCCCACACACTTGTGAGTTATGACTGCCTTCTTGTGGTTTCACAGACCTCACTCTTACCACTTCTAAGACTGATCTCAACTGACTCTATTTATCAGAAGTTTTTACCAATCTATAAAAGAATCCAGATTAAAGAAACTTCACTTCTCCATGCAACAGGAGGAATTCAATACACTGACACTAACTAGAAGATATTAAAGTTATATATTGAATCTCAAAGTATATTTGGGCCAACTTTCAAACACATTTTTTGGGATGAAGTAACCCAGTTGAAGTGAACAGAAACCAGTCTAATAGCATTAATATGGGAAGCAAAAGATAGCTTGTAAACTACTTCTTTGTAAGCTCTATTTCAAAATCCCCACCCTTTCAAAATGCTAATGCACCTCTTCTGTTGTGTCAAACTACATTTGCTATACATTTGAAATAATGAGACAATAAAAGTATATGCTGGCTCAAGGATGTCACAGAAGTGTAGCCTTGGGAAATTAACACCAAAAAGAACAAAATGCATCCTAAAAACATAATGCTTGCTTATGTAAAATACAATATAAATGTAGAAATACACAACCTACTTTGTATGTGAAAAAAATACAACTAGTTCACAATATACTGTAGGATTCAATGTTTCAGAAATGTTAAAACACTAATGTGTAGATGCATCTCAGACATTTCTAATATTTGTCAACTACACAAGAGTAGTAATTCAGTACTTCCTATCACACGAAATTTTCCTCAAAAGCCACACTGTTTCGCGGCCAATCAGGGCAGCGTTGCTTTCTGGATTTGTAAAATGCTTAAGGTTCTGTTGTATCACATCCTTAAGAAACTAACCCCAAACACACACAAAGAATAACCATGCATTTTTATATAAACTAAAATGTCCATTACAAGTAGTCTAACTATAAACTACACAAACAATGATTAGTCCACACATGTTGAATTGTCATGGAGTAATTTTTGATTACAAAGACTGCTAATAGTAGTACAGAAATACTGTACTGCATACTGGCCATGTGATGGTTCACTGTATTTTCTCCTGTTCTGTTCTGGCACGTATGAGAGGGACATCATTATATACTACACTTGCAACTTTGGCAAGGGTATGGATACACACATGTCCTTCAAACTTAGCAGCTCTTCAGTATGACTCTATGACTATGACTCAGTGAGGTACCATCAAATTTATGGTCACATTCTTGGGCTTAACATACTATGTATTTCCAATATAATTGCATGAAATTCACATGATAAATTTCAGGAATGTCTTTCCTTTCTCTTTGGCACATGTTACTAGTTTACAAGATACTAAATATTTCAAGCAGCCATACTTCCACAAGCTGATGGATACATATATTTTCATTTCCCTCTTAAAGGAAAACAAATGAAAATATGTATTCCGTGCAGCACCTTTCTCAACATAAAATATTCATGACAAGTATCTCCTTAGTCCTATTGTCTTGATGTATTACTATAAAATTTTTCCTCTTTGGAAGCAATAAGCTCGATAAACATAACTGAGCAATAAGCTCAATAAACATAATATGAATACTGTGTTTCCCTATCTATTGATATTTTAAAGCAAGTAGTAAAGTATAATCTCAGCAGTAGATTAGCCCAAATAACAGTCCTACAGATGAAATATGTAGTCTAAAATTTGACCATAACTGTTTATTGGTAGCTCCAGAGACCTATTAATATTTATAACATTTTTTAATACAAAAATCAAGTTTTGAAGGAATTATTAAAGTGCATAGCAAAGCTCTCAAAAGTAAAATATGTAAAAATTAATACAGTCCTTGGAGGTCTAAGAGTTGTGTAAACAGTCTTGTGGGAGTTTTTCTCCCTTTTTCACAGAAGACCTGTCTCAGGGAGTAAAGTACACCTCACCAGGGATTGACCAGGGATTTCCTAGAAGCATTTGCAAAAGGGTTGTGGTCATTCAGAAATTAGAGATTTTTTTCAACTAAAAATGACCCTTGAACTTAAACAGAATAGCCTATCTGCAATTTGAACCAAAACCAACACAATATTGGTAGAAACCACACAAACACAAAAAAAGTCTTTAACCATGACAGTTAAAGCAGCATTTCAGAAAGACGTCTGATTTCCCTGATATATTTTAATTATTAATCTTTCCAAACATCTTCCTTCACTGTAGATGTTGCAGAGAGACAGAAAAGATAGAATGGGTGCAGTTTAATAAGCCCAAAATTTATTGTTTCATCTCTAAAGTACAACTCAACAAAAATCTTACCAGACAGGTTAATGCTCTTCTCTCTATTGCTCTCATTTTTTTGGTCCTTGGCCTGTCCTTTCCCAACCCAGTTCTCACTTCTGCAGAAGGTCAACACACAGGGCTGCCAAATTAAGCCTGTCATAAAGACTAGTAGATGCCAGTGGCATCTGCTCAGATACCACACATCACATTACTTGCTGAATGTCCTTCTCCTAAGAGTGTCCCACAAGCAGAGGAAGTCATGCTGCCCTTCTCCAGACAAGTCTGTGCTGCTGTCTTTCCCCAGCTCCCACACCTGCAAACCCTGTTGGCAGAGTTTGTGTGCAGACCACATTCTTATTCCTATCCTATTTTAAGGAATGGTAATAGCTACAACAACAGCAGAAGTTGTGATGAAATTGTGTTGACAACGGATGAAAAACAGGCATCAAGGAAGGAGCACGTTGAAGGGTGGGTGAGTCTTTCCCTTTCCACTTGAATTTGACATATCTGCTAACCTGATCTGAGCTGAGACCCTTTGGCCCTGCAATGCTGACAGTATATTCCTGAGAGAAATAGTCTTTTAATTCAAGTTGAAATATATTCTTCCAGTTTTCTTAGGGGCTTTTCCCATTTAAGAACTGTATGCTACAAGAAATGTATATTCCATGGGACAGTTGCTGCAGCCCAGTGCTCTAGACCACCTTGCAATCAACCTAAGACTGTAAAAGGACAGATGAGAGAGAGAAGAAATCAACATTAAATTATATTGATTACAAGATACTAAAACTACTAATACAATTAAAGGTACAGGGGTATTAACTTGATCTTTCTTCAGTGACAATCTTCAGTGGAAGATTTATGTTGCTTCATCACATTGCCATAAAATTCTCCACAAACATAAAAGCACTTCATGTGCCAGGTTTTTAGAATAGTCTTATAACTAACTAATGAAGACATACCATAAAAGGAAAATAAATCCCTCTTCAAGGCAGAACTGAATCATTTGTCATTAACACATATGGTTACCAGAGATGTAGCTGTTATGCAGAACAAGCATTTGCTGAGAGATCCATCATGTTTCAAACCTCTCTGGCACCAGGCGAAAGAGTTAAAAATTAATTCAGGTTAATTTGCATTGAAGTTATTGAAAGGCTTGTAACATGAGAGGTGTCAAAGCATGGCCTAAGTCCCTACCCAAGCCACAGTATTTTAAAGCCTCCAGTTAATGTAAACAATTGGATATGGAATTTCACAAAATTCCACTGCAAAGTCCTTACCAGTTCTGGTATCTTTAATCTAAATCAACAACCACAAAAGAAAACCGTTGTAATATATATCCTTCAGTTCATTAAATGTGGACAACTGCAGTTAATGCAAGTTGTCAATAACTTGTACTATCAGCAGGCATTTTATATTAAGATTTTGTTTCTCTTTCTTAAATCACCTTTTTTTGCAGACAAATATTTCAGTTGTTCCCTTTTGGAAAGTCTCTGATACTGGTAGTATGATCCAGGAATTCTGTCCCAATTATAGTTTCCTTCCATTTTACCAGCCTTCTCACCAGTGTAAAGCAATTGAGAAAGAAAGACAGTGAAGGAGGTTCTGGTACTACAAGTAGATTGAAAATATTCCAGTTTCTTTTTCATTGGACTGAGGAGCTCTGCACAATTTACTTTCTCAGTGGGAAGTCCATGGGTGAGAACAAGTTAACTGAGGCTCAATCTATACCAGATGGTTATACTAGGTATGACTAAGCATCTTAGAGGCATAAAAATTTGACATCTGCTCCTACTATTAAGAGAATAAGCCATGCCTGTTGATGAAACTTACAGGGATACTCTGGAATCCCTGAGGGTACCTGGATACATGGAGTAACAATCAGAAACCAGGCAGTATCTCACCTTCTAAAAAAATATTTTTCTACTGTCTTCAGCAGTATTTAGCTCTGGTTACATTAAATTGCTTCCACCTTCACTTGTCATCTGAAAGAATCTCTCCTAAAAATATTTAAATATTTTACATCTAGCTTTACATCTAGCATTTAACCAGCTATTCAATTTTACTTTGTCCTAATGGAATTATGGTATTTACTACTACTCTGAATTGAAAAGGAAGATGTTATGATACAATAAGATGGTGTTTAACAAATTCTAGTTAATAGTCTTTAAACAGTATACTGAGAATCTTCTTGTTTTTAATTCTAAACAGGTATTTCTTGTATATTTTCACTGGCCTAAGCTTATTTCCATTGAAACTGCTGGGCACATTACTATCAAGTTGAGGGATATCAGAGTCAGGCCATTAACAAAAGCTCCAGAAAACTCCTGTATTAAGCTATTAATTATATAAATGGAAGAATCAATGACTATCTGTCAGAAATCTGAAAGATCTCCAGTTAAAGAAAACAACATGAGTCTACCCTATATTAATTTGTACAGCTCTTCAGTCTGAGTTGTTCTTTCTATTCCAAAACAAAGGCAACCAGCATATCCTTTAAGAAACTGTAAATGCTCACTTTTCTACAATTTGGAAAACAGCTGAGGTTAAGTTTAACATTCAAGTTGAGTTCACACTGCAGCTCTTTTTTTCTGCATAAGGACAGAAGTTTTGAAGACAGGAAGAAGACTTTAAATAATTGTTTGAAGTTCCACATTAACTGTCACTGAAAATTCAGGCTTCAATGATGTTCAGTGCTCAAACACACAGGTGCAAATCTATGAATAAACCAATTATTTTACAAGATGAACTAATATGCTGCATATGTGCATTTCTACTCCACTTGGTCACTGAGGATCTACTGGGCAGAAAACCCATGAAATTTACCAAAAGCCTACTTTCTTTCACATTGTGTATATAGCTTTTTAACTTAAAGAAAATCCCAGCAGTAAGCTTCTAGCTGTAAAAATCTTATCTTCTTTCCTTATTTATTCTGACAAACACATCCCATAGCTGCTACTAAATAATATAAGAAGTGACATACTCTTCATTAATTGGATTATTTTTTACCTCTTTGTGTCAGTTTATCAAATCCCAAATGTTTCTTCCACCTACTGCATATCCAGACTGACCAATGTTCGGCTAATTCTTGATCTCAGTTCCCAGTTGCATAGAAGGAAAACAGAAGAAACCCTCAAGCTCTTTTAGTTCCAGCTCCCTTCCCAAAATTGTTAGATACAAATTAAATGTCAACATATTATACACTCTTTGTAACTAATTAAAATGGGGGCAGATAATGGTGTGATTCATTATTGTCTAGTTGTAGTTACACATTAACATGATTTTATTGTTGTCAAAGTAGCTAAAACCATCACCTAATCCAAAAAGAAAAAAAAAAGCCACACTGTTGAAATAGTTTCTATATAGGGATACAAATTCTGGGTAAGAGAGTGATAGACAGTCACTCTATTAGGATATCATCATCATAATAATACCTTGTTATCACCCCTTCCTCGCTATTTTCTGCTTCACATATCTGATCTGCATTGTGCTAAATTCAAAGGAAACCCAAAGTCTTATAGCACTGCGGTCAAAAAATGAATTTGTAGTGTCTAGATCCAAAAATGCCCTGAGGCCTGACTGGAATGTTCCAGTCATTAACAGTTAAAAAGCATGATCAATTAAATACAAATGATGTATTGCCCTATGCTCATGGCCTAAATCACTAGCTGAGAAATCACATTCATGTACATGAACTGCGACTGCTTTTCATTTTTTTTTGTTTTTTTAATATAAATTACTGTGAAGATAACTTCCCTAAAGAGTAATCCATTAAAAAAAGAAAAACAGAAATATGTTGCTGAATTCTCATAAGAATGGCAAGGAAAGTTGAAGTACATTTGCACTAGACTAAATGAGCACATTATTCTCATCCAGTCTTCACCATCAGCCTCAATTTCTGACTGTCTGGATGGAAGACATTTGCTCTGAAGCAAATTCCTTCATATTATCTTATTACAGGATCCATGACAGCAAACTTGCAGCCCTCACAGGCAGAAAAAAACTGGCTTCACTACCTTGGCCAGGTTTGCAGTTTCAGCTGTGACCACTCGAGGAATTACAGTGGCAGCAGTTGGTCTAAGTTCTTACATGAAAGTCAATATCAGCTAGAACTTTGTTGTGGATTTTCATAGAGGCTTTTCCTGTAACTGACCTCTTCAATGAAGACAAAAGGGTTTTCCAAACATTTTTACTATGTTACAAAAAATAAAAATTAAGAATTTTAAACCAAGTAAAATTTCAAGCAGCTGAGAGAACAGGAATAAAAAATATTCACAAGAAACAGTTACAAACAATTTGCCCTACAGACCCATTGCATCTGTTCTCTGTTCCATAATTCCTGAATTTCAATTGTGTCACAGGAAATTCTACAGTGTTCTCTACTCCCACATAATTTCTCCTTCCAGGATTGTAAGGTTGCTATAGTTCAACCACCTCCACCTTTCTCCATTCTGAGACTCTGTCCCTTTTCTTGCTTCTCCTACAAGTTCTGAAGACATGTGTTCCTCAGCCATCTCAGCTGCTCACCAGAGGAGTCACGTCCTTTGCAAGCTTGAGATACGTCTCTTCTTTTTTAAAGGAATGTAATTATTTTTGTACGTATTTATGTACATACACACATAACTTTGATGTCATATCTCTTTGAGAGTCTAGAGAGATACATTGCTTAAAAATGTTATTCACAGAAGACAACAGAAATTCAATTAAAACTTTGGACTGGGGTTGTACCCCAAATCTGGAAATATCTGATAGTCTTTTCAGTGGATTGAATGACTGTGTGATTCTTTTTAATCAGAGATGAAAGGAACAGTACTCTACTTTCAAGTTTAAAAGGTCCACTCACCTTTCAACACCCCCAGTTCTCCATCTCTGCGTCCTGTGACCTCTTGGTCACTAACAGACTGAAAAATGGATACAACTGGAGCTGGGACACCAAGTTCACAGCACTCTACTTTGTTGACTACATGGACCTAGTGTTCATATATGGACCTGATCCAGCTGAAATCAACAGAAGGCTTTTCATGGACTTCAAAGGTTTTTGAAGTATAAAGCCTTATAAGGCTCAGCTGTGGAAAAGATCAAAAAATGAAGATTCTTGGTGTAAACTCCTAGGCAAGTGCTTTTTTAGTGCAAGGTTTACATTTGCCAGGCACCAGCTACTAAATATCAATACAGATGTGTCTATCCTCTATAGGCTGCTCCTGATACTCAGTCATTATTCCTATTTTCAATCTTTAAAAATATGGATGGTAAATTACAGCACTTTCTTTTTCTGTTTACAAAAGGTGGCTATGTACTCCAATCCAGCTCGTCAGAGAGAGCAAAAATTCACATAGAATGGCCAGTGGAGATGTAGGTCAGCTTGTGAATAACAATCTCTATCGGTAAACACAAACTCAGCACTCAACCTTAAGTAGTTACCTATTACAAAATGACAAATGATGAGCATCTGGAAAATCAGTATGCTTTTCAAGCTGTCTCAGAAGTGTAATGTTTTTTCCTTATAAAACACTTACTAAATCAAATACATTTAAATTAAGTTCAGAGCACTAGTTAATCACAGAGACAACCCATATTCAGACAACAAATAATGCTTTAGCAATAGTTTTAATATGAATACTACCCATCTGAACGACTTCCTGCTCTGTATTAAGTGGCTGTATCTTCCAATGGAAAAAGATTTACATTTTAGAATTGACAGCTTTTTTCTTTCAGAAGTTTTCTAATGCTTTTCAAAAGCAGCATCTCCTCCCCCTCATCAATATGACTGTGACATTTAAACTATTATTTGCCAATATTTTTCACATATATATAAAATGTCTGCTTTAAAACCTATTAGTAATTCCTGTTGAATTTATTGTACCTAGTATCCAGCATATTTACCAAATTAACAGCTATTTTAATGTCACAAACACAAACATAAATATTTTTTTTAATATATAAGAACACACAAATAAATGTGAGAAAAATATCTTGGCAACTCCCATTGTTCAGTACAATTGTTCACCATTCACTTACATTTTCATGCAGTTCACTCACTTGTATTTAAACTTACACTTGAGACACAGACAAGTATTTTTATTTAGGAAAGCAATGAGCAAGGCTGAGTCATCTAAACTACTAGAAAACAATGACCAGGTGGTGGAAACCCCTGCACTCAAACCAACTGTGCAAGCGTTCACTGAGGCCAAAGAGATTTGGGTCTGGTTATGAGAAAGTTAATTCAACTCCCACTGAAATCAGGGAGCTTCATACCAGACCAGGTTACAACAGCAAAGACTAACTATAGCTCAATTACACAATATGGTGAACAATGAAGCTGTTTTCACTAGGTGCAACTGTTGTTATTCAAAAGAAACCTTTCATTTTCACAGATTTTCCCTCTGTTAGATCTGTGCACCTTTTGTTCACAACTGGAGATCTTGATAATAAGAGCACACTAAATGCCAGAATAATTACCCAAATTATATGCCATATGAACATTAAAAACAGGAAAATGATTGGGATTTTTAATGAGTTTTGAGAAAAACAAAGTAATGACAAATGCTACAATTTGTCTGTGGAAATAAATTAACAGCAATGTGCTTTACAAGACATATGAAAGTCAGAATTATTTAAGACAAGAGCTATTTTTGGAAAGGAGATGAGTACTGAAACAGCAACAAAAGCAGATGGCACACATCTTCACATTTAGAAAAGGTTGCAAACATGTCCCAAGAGAACTGGGCAGCCTGTCCATTGGAACTGAAACATTCTGGGAATAACACACTACATATCTACCATATCTCATTACAAAGGCATCTCATTACCACACATCTTCTCAAAAGATTTAACAAAAAACAATTTATAGTTTCAAAGTTATTTGAGACAGTTACAATAAATGGTTTCTTCATGACTTCCAGATTTTCTACAGCAGAGCACAGAGACACAGGCACTCTAGACTTTGAGCCTGGCCACCACTTTCCCAGCTGGGACCCACTGCAGATTATTGCAGGTGCAGGCACTTTAGAGTTACAGGCAATTTGAAGGCAGATGTGCTGGCATTTAGACAAGTAGCTTCCTGACTTGTAGGTGAAATCTGGTATTGCTTATCTAGAGGTAATCACTTGCACATTATTTGCTTGCAGATATAAAATCTGAGAACCTTTTATTACTTAAAGAATTGCCTGTTTTTCTTCAAAAATTTCAGTTGTCCTGAAATGCAACAATCCTTTTACAACACTAAAAACAATCTCCTACTACCATATAGTTATCAGTCATTCAATATAACAAACTTTTAAGGCTTTACTCTTCCCTTTTATAGCTACTAAACACTATGCAACATATGGCTCTATTAGCTTAAAATAATATTTTTCCATACTTTCAAAAACAATTTTGAGTTAGCCTTGGCTCATCTAGCTTAGTACTAATTCCTAAGTACTAAATCATAGTATATTACAATTAGATGTACACTAAATCACATTTACAAGAGGAAATTTCATTATAATTTCCTTCCATATATCACAAAACTGGCTTATCACTTGAGGGATGTCTATGTTGTATCAAAATTTTCAGCCACAATTCATGCACTTCACAAATAAGTCAGCATGAACACAGAACCCCTCGGTGACCAAGGTCATCCACAGTGTTGCCTGTATGTTTGTAACCAGTGCCCATTTTAATGAGTTTAAACAATCTCTCACGATCCTGTTCAAGCAACAATCAAAATTCTAGATCAGATATGTATTTACCTCCATGTACCTGGATTCCCCCAGATGAATAAAGAAATGGATTTGCTAAGATTCAATTTATTACTAATGACTACCCCCTCAAAAAATTTAAAACTATAGTGAGATGTACCAATATCTAAAAGGACTGGAAAAAATTGATTTAGCATTAATATTTTGGTTTTAATGCACTGACAATCATAAATGGTCATATGTGAACTCATGCAAGAAAATATAAATCATGAAAATCAATTTAGAAGCATGTAACAGTATTTAGCAGGCATTATATCTTTAAAATGTAGCCAATCTTATTCTCTGTTCTAGTCACTCCTCCACACCTGGAGTGCAAGATCCAGGATTGGGCTCCCCATTACACAGAAAGAGATGGACTTAGTGGAGGGGCCCAGAAAAGGGATGGTACTAACTCTCACATAGGAAGAGGCTAAAAGAACCGGGAATGTTTAGTCTGGAATAGAAAAGCCTAGATGGTTTCTCATCAATTTTTCTAAGTACCTGATGGGAGGGAGTAAAGAAAATGAAGTCAGAATCTTCTCAGTGAAGCCCAGTAACAGCAAAGAGGCAATGGCCAAATCTGAAACATGGGAAACTTCACCTGAACATGAGAAAACACCTTTTTTTATTAGTGTGAGGGTGGCTAAACACTAGAAGAAGTTGCCAGGAGGTGCTGTTCAGCCTCAGGTACTGTTACTCTGTGAGCATATGGCTGTAACCTCTCCAGTGACTCCACACCACAAACACAGGCAATTTTATTGGCTACTACCCTAAACTCTCAGGGCATGTTCTACCACCCTCTCAGCTTTGGACCCAGTAAACAAGACTAACCACTCCTCTGTCTTAAGTAATTTATCAAGTTGCAATTGTTACACAGGAAGACACTTGAGCTTGAGAGGTCTATAACAGATACCCAGCTAAGACAAAGATCAGCAAGTTCACAGGTCAAAGAAAACAGTTTGCTCTCTATAACATTTTTTAGCCTAAGTAGTTACAGTGATGTTCAAGCTCTTATTCACAAAGAAAATTTTAAACATCCCAGTTTTACAACATGGCTCAGATGGCTGGCAAAAGAGATGAAAATCCAAATTGATTTTTCACTCAACTTGGAAACAAAACTAAAGGTCACTGCCATGCCTGCTCCCCCAAATTGAAAGGAGTTCATCCACAACTAATATCACAAATGGGAAAGGCTACACCCAAAGATAGAAATGCAAGGAATTTAGTCTCATTCCACAAAAAAAAAAAAAGCAGGCAGGTTATGCAGAAAAGCCCTACCAAAACTAATCTGAGAATTCAGGCTTCTTGTTCAGCTGTATGAGGTCCTTGTTTATATCCATACCCTTTTCAAGAAAACAAAAACTTGTGCAGTAATTGACTTCATCTTCATGAGGGCTTTACCAACTGTACTAAATTACTATAAAACTAGATTCACAAACAAACTTTGAATACATCAAATTAAAATGTGTACCTTTCTCCTGGAGATCAACTAAAACACTGAGACAGAAATAGCTTTAATAAGAAAATGTTGAGAGAAATAATATATCCAATGACATCACTGTAGAACTTCTGTCCCTAAAACAACATGCCTTTTTCCATGCTGGATTCACAGTCTTGGTGTTTCTTTTGTACCCAGACACCTTAGTCCTTCCTCTCATTGCAAACTAGAGGAGGAACTGCTCTTCCCATTTTATAAAGGCACCACACCATACTCAAGCATGCTCTTTTAGATAACAGCCAAATGCACACAACACTGATTATGATAAAGGACTGTAAGGTTCAATCTACACCTTCTCCTCCTAAGCAGGCCACTTGATGGTCATGGTCTTGCTTACTGGAAGAACACTCTTGCCATCCTCCCCTCTTCAGGTGTTTTAGGGAGAATTTTGTCAGAAAAAGAAGAACAGCACTAGGAACTCTGCTTTATCAAGGCAGTGACCCAAGAGCATGGAGAGGTTCCACTGAATGCTCCAATTATTCCCTCATACATCTTTTGCAACAGTCATAGTAAAACTCTAGTGTCAACACCCAAGATGGCTTAAAATAAGTACTCTGAACATAAGGCTAGAGAGATGAGTTCTCTTTGCCCTTACTCTTTATGGTCACAGGTCAGTGAATGCTTCATTTGGTGCTGTCCAGGGGCCTAAGTTACACAGTTGGGATAAAAATGCTTTTTCTCATCTGCAAAATTTCAGAGTAAGCTAAAGCCCACTGTTGAACACATTCCAGTAAGAAGAGATATGTTGGAGTCCTTTCATTTAGACATTAAACATAATTCTCTACTGTGGATAAGCATGTGATTAAAAAGATTTTATATAAAAGAAGAATCCACTATGACCCCTTCTGCTTACATCTTTTTGTTTGATTGCTTAGGATGACAGAATTTTGTGCTAGCATGCTCTCTGTGAAAGTTCATGGCCTGGAAATAGGCCATAGATATAAAACACACGCATTTCATTGGGTGTAAGACTCATGTGGTACATAACTCTCATAATGATCCCCTATATCCTTTGGTATAACCTCTACATGGAACTTCCCAAAACCACCAGAACTGGAAAACTCCCAATGCCATGGGGATTTTGCAAGAATAAGCAGGCATCCATGTCCCTTCAACAAACATTCTGAAGACCAAAGATTTTTTATTCAGGTGACTGATTCTTCTTCTAGCCCACATCAATAGTCTACATGGAAAAAAAAATATTATTTGACCTTTGCTTCAGTTAAAATAATTTCCTACTGACAATGCACATTTAAAATAGGCTAAGAAATGCTTCCCAAGTGTAAATTAACAATTAGGTCTTTTAGAAAGAATATATTTATTGAAACTTTTAAAAATATAGACAGTAAAGAAAAATGGGTGAAAATTCTCTGTGAGGGGGGTGGAAATTAATTAAAATCCCTGGTGAACATTTGGAAGTTGGAAGAATAGTAGCTGCCACTCAAACAAGAGCCAGAAGGTATAGAATTAACCCAAACTTCCTATTCATACTACCTCATTATCTTCAAAAAGTTATTAGTAATGTGATTTTAGTACCATAAGCTATATGAAATTAAGTTTCTGTGAAGTTTTGGGGACATTATCTCTTGCAAAGCATTCAGCTGCTGTCTCCCTAACCCCCACCACTGAGGCTGTATCTAAAGCAGGGCTGAGAAATGAGTGGGTCAGTCTTCTTTCAATTCTTGCCTAACTGGGAGACACTAGAATTCCTTCCTGCTCTGATTGGGAAGACCTAGTGTTTAGTTTGCTTCAAAGGTTGAATCAGATTACAAGATAAGTGGGCATCTGAAATGAAAAGAACTCCAGAAATTGCTACCAGTTGAGATGAAAAGGGGAGAGGAATGGCTAGAAGGAGGGAGAAAATAAAGGAATGGAAGGAACATCACACCCTTCAACTCACATGGAATAATCTGGCCCAAACCTGCATATCCTATAGTCCACTGTGTTTTATCAGTCTCCTGTGAGAACATTGGATGCTTGATGTACTTTAAAACTCTCCTCCTTTTCCTCATTATAAGACAATGGAGAGCTTAACTTTTATAAACGAGAGCACTTTATCTTCCAAACATTACAGTCGTTTCATATCTAACAGGAGTTTAATCCCTAGTAATTAAGATAAATCACCACTTGCTTTAGCAGGTTGGGGTTAAAACTCTGAGATTTCCAACTGATTACAAAAAACCAGCCAGTTATCAAGTCCTAACTGAGTAATTCCCTAGTTATTTCACTCTAGCTAATTAAAATGTAACCACGATTGTTTGGCAGTGTGCATTCTGTCAGCAGTTTTACGTTGAAAAAGAAATCTTGCCAAGAAAACACACAAAAAAAGTGGGGGGGAAAGCCTTTCACTACGAATTGGCTTGCTCTAAACTGCCTCTTTAGCCACTGAAACTGTAAAACAAGTAAGTTACAACCGCCTGACAACGCAATAAAAAGTACTAACCACTCTCGGGGATAATGAGCTGTATTAATGGGTATCCTCCTCGCAGGCTGTCCCGCGATGCACGGACCAGGCTGACAGCGAGCGCTCCGCCGAGCCCCGGGCCAGGGCAGCCCCTTCTGCACCCGCCTCGGGTCTCTCAACCCAAATCCGGCTGCAGGCACCCCACCGACATCCCGCTGCCCTTACACCGCACACACTCAGCTCTCCTTTAACGCTCCTTTTTAATTTATTTCTTTTAAATTGGTTAATCCTTAAATACCTCTGAGACCTGCCTTTGGTGCCAACACCTTTGCCCCGAACGCCAACTCCACCCAAGCAGTCGCCCGGCATTCCCGGGCCATCGCGGACCGGCGAGCCCGGGGCGAGCGAGCGGCGCGCTCCCGATCTGTGCCAGCCCGGAGGGCCGAGGTGCTCCCGTCGCACCGAGCTGGCCACCCCTCCCCAAAGGGGCTGCGGTGCTGGGGAGGGAGAACGCCTAGCAGCTCGGAAAGGTTTCCATCATTTGCGTGAATTCGACCAGGTGTAATATTTGCGCAGTGAAGAACAGGTGGGTAAAGGAAAAGGGAAAGGTGCGTGTGTATCTAGAAGAGGGGAAAGGACGGGCAGACACCCGCTGCTCTTGCGCTAGCGCCGCACTGCTTCCAGCTTTCATTTTAAGGCCCGCAGGTCTCCCGCCACTTCAATTATCTTTCTCCCCACTATATCCCTATTTCTCCACTCCCGTTAGCCAGAGATGTGCCTCTCTTGTCCCAGAAAGAGAAAAGAAAAAGCGATACCCCCACCCTCATCTTCCAGCAGCTCAGAACCAAGTATTACACGTTCATGATTATCGCTCCTAAAAACAGGCTCAAACTTTCCCAGCGGGCTGGGGAAGCGAACCACCTGCGGGGGCCTGGCGCAGCGGCAGGCGGAGCCCCGCGGGATCGGCGCCGCACCGCGCGGCAGGACGAGCGCACCGCCGGCACCGTGTGGGAGCGGCGGCCGGGAGCGCCGGGCACCTGCGAGGAGCCAGGGCACAGCGGGCCAGGAGCCCACGGCCCGCCCACAGGCACCGACAGGCACCGACGGGGCTCGGCGCTGCCGTGCCCACCTGTCCGGCGCCCCCAGGTGCCGGCCATCCCCTGGGCGTGCGGGCCCCAAGTTCGCCAAGAGGCGCCCCGGCCCCGTCCCCCTTGCCGCCCCCACCCCGCGCCCCGGGGACACCCGCTGCCCTGCAGGGAGGGGGGCTCCCTGCGCGGTGCCGTGCCCCTACCTGGAAATGCTTGAAGAAGGCGGAGATGCGGGTGATCTGGAGGCTCAGGCACCTGGAGGTGCATCTGGCGGCGGCGAACGCCTCGTCTTGCCTCCGGGCGGCGGCGGCGGCCCCCGGCCCGTCGGGGCTGCCGCAGGCGGCCGTCACCCAGAGGAGCAGGGCGAGGGACACGCCGGGCGCCCTCCGCACCATCGCTCTGCGGGCGGCGAGGGCAGAGGGGCGGCCGGGCGGCGCGGGGGGCTGCAGGCGCCGGGGCGAGCTCGCTCCCGCTCGGCGGGCTGGTGCCGGGCTGCGCCGGGGACGGACACCTCCGCGCCGCAGAAACTACACAAGAAAGTTCAATCATTCAACTCCCCTCACCCCCGTCCTGCCTCCCTCCCGCCCGCCCCGGCCCACAGCCCTCCCCCGCCGGCAGCGGGCGGGCCGATGCTGGCAGCGGCCGCGCCATTGGCTGCGCCGAGCGCCGGCGGCGGCGGGCGGGCTCCGTGCCCGCGGGCAGGCCGGGCCGGCGGGGGCGGCCGGAGCCTCCTCTCACGCCGCGGAGCCGTCCCCGCTCTCACCGGAGCCTTCCCCGCGCTCACCGGAGCCTTTCCCCCTCACACCGGAGCCTTCCCCGCTCTCACCGGAGCCGTCCCCACACGCCGCCACCTGCGGGGCACGGGGCGGCCGCGGAGCGCTCGTTCTGTCCCCACACACAGTCCTGTCTGTGCGCCAGGGCCGCTCGTAGCCAGTCTTAACACCCTGGTTAATTCCCTTTTATTTCCTCTTGTAAAAGTCAATTTTATAAAAAGGACAGGGACGCGAGAACGGAGGGGAATCACTTTCTGAAACTCGGTGTTCCTTACAGAGTAACACTGCGGTGTGCGCTTTCCAAGGTGAAACACATACATCCTCTGAAGAGTTATTTGAAAATGAAAATCTACAAGTCATTACTCCAAATATCTCTGTGTAGTAGCTGCAAAGATTAAAACAGCACCTTGAGCAGTAAAACGGCCCCCATATATTAAATACCAGCCCGACATCCTTGTAGCACTGAGGTTTCCTACCGCATTCCTCTCCTGTGCACGCTGCAGGGGCTCCTCCCGTCGCAAGTATGTGCTGCTAGAAAGAGCAAGTGGATCATTTCTCTCCGGAGCCTGTGGATTGAACCTCCTGAACTTGAAAATCCCACGGTTGTATGAGCTGAAATGAGTAACTTTAGGCCATTTTCAGGAGCTACGTCAGTTACTACTAGAAGTTTAGTGTGGTTATCAAACCCCGTATTAAAAAGACTTCAAGAATCATCTTTACTGGTATGACTCCTAGTATAAGTTAAGTGTTCACTAGCAAAGTCAACTAAAATCTCATAAAAGTCAGCAAGATCTTAAACCATTCTGATACTAATTTTACATAGTGTAATTCTTCTATGAATGTTTTTATATATACAGGTGTGAAATAAAACCGTATTCCCCGATGCTATTATTCTCACCAGACTATGCATACACCTTTCATGCATATCAGAAATTCAAAGAAATGAAAAGGTCTGCTACATCCCAACTGGGAAATCACTTGCTATATTCTACCATTAGATTCTAGCTATAGTTTTACTATCTTGCCACAAAATTAAGGCGCAGATAAGGAAATAATTCCTGTTACAAGTATTGCTAACATACAAATATAACAAAAAGCCAGGCACATTTTAGTTTAGATGTGACTTTGCAGCTCATGGTCTCTCTTGTCAGCTGTCAGATATCTTCACTTGAGAAAGGCCAGAGAGCCAGAGTCAGTCCTGCCAGTGTTACCAAATGGCGATGACAGTTTGTGCCCTTGGATGCTCGAGGGAGCACCGCTCCAAAAGGTGAGGTCACCTGCCACATCCTGGCACAGAAGTTGCCCTGCTGTTTGCCCTGTTTACCATACTCTGCTGGCTGTTCTGGAAATGCCCCAGCTAATCAAGGAATACCATCTCAAGTGAAGCCTTCCTCATTTATGGAGCTGGAATGGTTACCTTTCCTCTTGTAGTGAGCAGAGATCATAAGGGGGGGTCACAAATGCTTTTCCTAATTTTGACTGATACCTCACCACCAGAAAACTGGTTACTTTGCCTGATCCAGCATCTCTATATTTACAAAGTAAAAACAGCACATGACAGAACAACACAGAAATAAATCCACAGTCTAAGCAATGTTAGGACTCATAGTGGTGATCCCATTCAGGCCTCAGTGTTAAATTCAGGACTTCCCAGTTTCTAGCTGACAATCTTTTAAATAGTGTTTCTTAAGCCTTGACTAAAACTTTTGCAACTTTTGCCTTGAGCCATGAAAAGAAAATTGCTTTGCTGATTCATAGTGTTTACAGGCACACTGAATGCATTGAACTTTTACCACAGATAATAAGAACTGCTTTAAAAAATATGTAACTTTCTGTAAATCAGATGCAAATCTAGAAAGGCCAGAAAATTCAGTTGATATATCCCCTCCATGTTAGTACTAATGCCTTTTATGTCATTTATTAAAAGCTCCAGCTTGAAGTAAAAGGGTATGAATCCTGTTTCTTTTGTTTTATAAGGTCTGGTAGCAAAGGGCATAGAGCTCTTAATGATTAAAAAGTTAGTGAATACACAGTTTCCTCAGTTGCTTTTGTTTGAAAGTTCATGGTTACAGAGATCATCAGTGTAGTCACTAAATTCCTTCTCAGTAAGGGCTGACTTGGTAAGCACACAAAAGGCTGGCTGTTCACTTCCAGTAAAACTGTAGTCACTCAGGTCCTGTTCCCCTACGTGGAGATTATGCAACAGGCTCGGTAGCTCAAGAATTTACTAGGTAATTAAAACTCACTATGGACTAAGTATCTGTTAGACTAGATATGCAAGTTTATGCAATATACTAATTTTAAGGGTGTTAATAATTTGGCTACAGAATAAAGAAAATTGGAAATAAATTATGTATACATTTCAACCAACCTGTAAATATAATTATGGTCTTTAACCAGATAAATAGACGTATGGATACATTCATATGTTTTGCTCACTCTTTTTCTGTTACCAAATTACATTAAATATTCTTTTTGTATTAGAAGTAGTAGAATTAGTGTTAACAGATTCTTGCAAGTGCAGAGTATTATTTTTCTGCTAACAATATCCGCATTATTTTCCTGCCTATGCTTCAGAAGAGTCTGACAATGCACGAATGAGTTTTTTTGCAAGCCAGGGGTTGTTTTTTCACAGGAGACAGCGCCACATGCTGGCACTGCGAGGCGAGAGCCACCGGGCATTGTGCCGGTTTAGTTCTGCTTAATGAGTTGGGTTTAATCGATTCCGAATTAAGATAGCTTCATCTTAAAGAATTGCTTCTTGCTCTATAGGGAACTGCCAACATCAGGTTCTAATTTCAGGCAAAAAAAGAGATATTGTTAATGGTAAAATATTTACTGTTTTCATATAAACCACTGTATTCTAGCTCACAGATTTAGTTTATTGTATTAAATCATGCTAATGTGCCGTTTATTGCTCACTTTTCTTTAGCTTTAACTACATTATGTCAAAAATGATTGTAACTCTGGGTACAACATAATCCCCCAAACCCTGCTCAGGAACTCGGAATGCAGGGGTGCCTCTCCAAAGTGCTTGTGTACTAATGGAGGCACTATGGGGAGCAAAGACAATGAGTCAGGGATGTGTCTGCAGCTGCAGGGCCATGATCTTGTCAGGATCATGGAGACTTGGTGGGATGGCTCCCATGACTCATGTTGCAGTGGAAAAAATATCTTTTATGAAGGATGGGGTGAGGAGGGGAAGTTATTCGTTGTGTGAGAGGGCAGTTGAAGTGTGTGGAGCTCAGTCCGAGATGGGTGAGAAGGGAGATGAGCCCATAGAACTCTGCTAGACCAGTCCTTATTCCTCTTTCTGAGCTTTGAAATTAGACTATGTCCTATAGTTTTCAGCTGCTCAAGGGAAAATCGGAAATTACCATGGAAAATAAAAGGATTTTGAAAGATGCTTCCACAAAACCATTTCTTTTGGCAAGTAAAACAATGGAAGCCAGAGCAGACACTGAAAGAATTAATTTGTGCCAGAAGTTGTGCCATCCGAGGACAAACGCTCATGCCTATGAATGGGAGGATGAGAAATACTTTCTTATGGCTTTGAACAGTCCTTCAAGGTTAGAATACAACTCCATTCCTTTGTTAAGGACTGCATAGCAACTCTTTTTTTCCTCAAGAGTTCTTATGGGTGGTCTATATCATTCCTTCCTCATGTGATCCCTGAAGTTAATGACCTCCTCCAACTCCTTTTGAGAAATAGAATTTTGCATAATTCTAGGTCAAGCCTGTGAGTAAATTCCAGAAATCCATCTCTGTGTTTCCTAAAGCTGAAATTTTTCATACATGGGTGGAGTCCTTGTAATAATACTTTCTCCTGGAAGCAATTCAATAGGAATTTTCTGCATCGCCATTTCCTCTTGAACAAGAGAAATAAGTTATAGGTAGTAAGAATATTAGTAGTGCAGTTATCACAGTCACAGTATAGGCAGGATGAAGTGATGATTCAATGTCCCAAAAATCTCATCATTTGTGTATAAAGCAAGAGGAAATCGGTGTCTATCCAAAGATTTTTGAGGAAACGTAAAAAACCAATTAGGTAATTTTGAATATGTGGTAAGTCTCATATTGCATGTTTGAGAAACACAAGACCAGTGAGGTCTGTGGAGGGGTTTGAAGCAAAATGATGGGACAGTTTTAGTGAGATTTTTTCCCAGGCATTAAAAACATAACTAAAATCATAAAGATGCTTATTTTAACATTTAGGAAATGAAGAATAACTGCTGACATAATCGTTGTCTGTAAGAAGGATTGAGTTTTTCAGTGTTGATCTACAATTTAATGTTCTGTGTCTTCATGCAATGCAGAAGAGAAGCAAATTCAGAAATACAAAGTCAAGATGACTAAAACAGAAGGCTCAGAAAGCACCTTTCACTCTGCTCTTGGCAAATAAATATTTGCTACTGTAACAAGGACAGAGAAAAGAAGTCACAATATTTAGAATGGAAAATTCTAGGAGTTTAACTTCATGGATGAATATAAAGGACTGAATATTAGAGACATTTTGCCAAAGAATTCAGATTTAGACAAACTTTAATTTTCAAGATGTGAGGATCAAGCCCTTCGACTCAAAGATGATCCTGAGTAACATTTCATCCACAAAATTAAAGAAAGAAGACTAAATGAGATTAATTAGGAAAATGTTGCACTTGAGACTCCCATAAAGAAAGGTCAGAGGCAAGCTATGCTATTAGTTGAATGAACATACTTATTTCCTCCCAGGGACTCTCATCTTTTTCAGGGTCACACAGAATAGGGCAAAGCCAAGGCTTCATTCATTCCAAATCTGTGTCTTCAACTAGTTTGCAAAAATAAGTTTTCCAATAAAAATATATCTTACTGTACCTTCCCAGCTACTTCTTGTCTCTTCAGTCATTTGATCTGATTTCTGGTTTCAAACAGTCCATAATTCTTTGTCTTTCATTCTGTATATGCCTTACTTTCCTTCTGATTGCACTAGAGCATATTTTTAAACAGGCACCTCTCCTTATATCAGGAGAGAAAACAATGTAAAAAGAAATACATCTTTAAGGTATTTTTTTTTTCTGTAGTTGTCTTAAATTAAGAATGTGTACTTTATTTCTAGTCTGACTGCAGTATTTAGAAGTTTTAGACTTTGAACTTTTTTCCACCTATTGGGTAGATGAAGACTTCCTTTCACATGGAAATCCAGCTGAAAATAGGTCAAGATGTATCTGAAGCTAAATCTGGGATATAAGGGAGGGTTTCCCTGCAGACCATGATTAAGTTCTTTTATAAATGAACCAAACTAGAATTTCTTTGTGAGGTGTTGCTGTATTGTAGATTCTGTAAATCTGGTTTTTTCAGAGGCTTTCCAGCCTTGGGGTGTATACCTAAGGACTGGAGATGTGATTTTAGTAATGGAGTCAATAATACCATACTGATGAAATATGGCATCTATAATCTGTCTTTATTTATCTTCAACTTATATAGTTAAGAGCTACATTATTCTTAGTCACTCTATTTTGCTGGGAGCTCATGTTCAGTTGGTTACTCACCAGACCCCAAAGGCTTTCAGAGACAAAGGCTTTCCAAGAAACATTTGTGTTTGTGAGTGTGACCTACTTTCTGTGTTCCTAGATGCACAGTCCTGCATATGGCAGCATTAAAATGCATGATGTTTAAAAATGAATTCAGATTACTGAGTGATTCAGAATTCTGTATATATTATTTATCACTTGAGTCAATGATCATGTCACATGGAAACTTTGTAAAAATTGTTTTTATTATATGTTTCTAATCACCAATACACAAACTAAATAACACTGAGTCCAGAACAGACAGCACTAAACTCATTAATTTGTTAATGATTTTTCATTTACAATTAGTTTTGGAGAGAGTATTATTATAAAGATATTTTTTCTAGTCCACATAGCACAAATGTTTTATACTAATTGTTGCTGAATGTCAAATTTTAGTTAGAAAGTCACACAACAGAACAAGTAACATGCTTTTGACATTGCCTTTGCCAATCAGATTTGCAATCATCTAAAAAGGCAATATCAGATTTACTTTTTATGTGTGTATGAAAATTGTTTCCATGCATTTATCAATTCAATTTGCTACCATACTTGCCATTATTGCTTTTGCCAAGGAGAGGAAGACCTATCAAGGTGAAAATCCTTTTGGGCTTGAAATCGATCAATGGATGTGTGTGGAGTCTGAACAATTGTAGTAATTCTTTTTAATTAGCCTGAGTCCTGTGCAGCCACCCAGCCTTTTACACAACACATATCAGTTCTCTATTCACATCAATGGATAATTTTAATATCATTCATACTTCAGGATTTATTTACAAATTTTTTAAGAAAACATCATTCCAGATACCAGAACTTCAACTTAATTAATTGATCATTTTTAAACTTACCTAGCTAATAATTATGAAGCCTTAATACTCCTGTTCAGTGTCTGAAGCGACATTTTTCAAACAAAAAACAGTTAAAAGTAAGGCATAATGTATAAAAACATTGTGTTCTCTTGAATTAAGAGGAAACCTTTTGATGTGCTTGAGAGGTTGTTGTTTGTGTATTCTGTCCTTCAACTTAAAGTAATGCCAAAAGTGAAAGAATGAAAAATGGCAATCATTAAGAAAAAGCTGATCCTCCAAATTTGTTTTTTATAGATTCTCCTCGTCTGTGTTGCAAATGCTAAGATTTTAAATACAGAATAATTCATACTGTTGCTCACAGTCTTTTCTTCAAGGTTAATTAATTTTGAAATTAATAGAAGGAAAATCCATAGCAATTTATTTGCCTTTATACCAAATCTTTTATTAATTATACTAGAAATTATTAAGTATATAACTGTGCTTTTGCATGTGTGGACAGACAGAACTGTGAAAAATTCCTAAGTGTAGTGAAGGACTCCAGAAAAGTTGCTTTCTTTGCTTCTTTTCACATGGTAATTAATTTCAGTGGTGTTGTTCCTTGTGCCACTCAGAAGAACAGAGTCTGGTGAAGGTTCTGTCATACTCCCTGTCATACCAAAACTTAGGGGGATGTGACCAAGCACAATAGTAACAGGGAAATCAGTACTGATATGCATCCTCCAATGTCTTCAAATATGATGTTGTTCTAAAAAACACTTCAGTGATCTGTGCAGTTTGTCAGTTCTCAGTATGTGTTGGTGCTGCCCTTCATCACTTTTACTGTTTTCCCAAATTTGAAGTTGAGGTCTCTTGCAAGCTTGGTGAAAGTGCACTCCATCACTACCTGCAGGTCACTGATAGAGGTGCTAAACCTGCCAGGTCCCAGTGCAGAGCTCTGTGGTGTCCTCCTTTCACAGGCAGCCTAGAGTAGAGCCTGCAGAGTGCTCCCCACTGGCCACCCCTCCCTGGCCCTGCCCATCCAACAGGATTTTTTCCATCCTCCTCTCCAGCCATGGCCTGTGATGCTCTAATTTGGCCACAAGAAGAAATTAGTTATGACTTAGCTAGATATGTGAAATGAGGCTGTCAAATGTCAAAAATACATCCCCTATTGCTACTAAGCAGAATTCCTTCTGTTAGCCTCCAAGGCTAATTTTGGACTGTATATCTCAAGCAACATGATTGATTTGTCTGATTTGTCTTTACAAATGTCACTGAGCAGAGTCACTGGCAGCTTGTCCAGTATCAGTGTATGTACTTAAGATATTGGGTACTCAAGAAATTGGGTACTCATCAGGCCTTCACTGGCAAGAACTATTAGTTGTAGGAACTTCCCACTTTCTCCTGGCTAAGAGAAAAAAATCCTTTTTTTTTTTTCCCTTTCTACGAAACCTCTGAAAATTTGGTTCAGAGTTTGAAGTAATCAGAGCTTAATAGTAAAAGAATTATACAGTGTTGTGGCTCTCCCACAACATACATTCCAATGTTTTTAACATTTTGTTTTAACATTTTTTTGTTTTTTAACATTGAAAAGAATACATGAAGCAGTTTGATGCTTACATTAAATAATGGGTTTGTAATGAAGTGTTTTACACAGGGGAAAAAAAAAAGGACCAGTGTTTCAAAAATGCCAAAATCAGATTTGGAATTGATTTTAAGAATAATAAAATATTTCAATTTTTTTTTCTTACTGTCACATTCCAGTAGCAGTGCTGTAGATGAATATGCTGCTGCTGATATGCCATGAACTAATAATTATAAAAATAACAGATAGGATAAATTTTGAAAATCTATCAAATTAACAAAAAAAATATTATTACAGGTTGTTTTTTCATTTTAGCTAAGTAAAAATCACCTCCAAATTATGTTTCTAGGAGTTTTTTTTAAGGTTTAGTTTTAGTTCCACATCAGAATGAAAACCTTTTATGAAGTACCACATTTTCAATTTGAATTAGGCTGCCAAGAATTTAAAAGGCCCGTCCACTGTCTTATCAAAAGCTATTTAATAGTTGTAATATCTAGAAAAAGATGCATTGGTGTCTGGCATTTCTGATGTTTTGGTGATCTGAAACAAGATGAAGATCCTCAGAGAATATTTGGGTTTGTACTACTCTTTGAACTTCTCTAATTTAATTGAGAATTTGGAGATATTGCACTGGGCTGGATGTTGAGCTCTGGACACCTTTTCCCATTAGTATCAGGTCTATTCACCCTAGCAGAAAATACCCTTTCCTACCAACTGCTCACATTAAAAAGTAAATCACAATTTTAATGTTGATTACTGCAATGACAAACTCTGTTGTTGTTTTATATCATGGTCTTGACAGGAATACCATTTTTCCTGACCTGCTCAGGTTATTTGTGTAGCTTTTTCACTTGTGTAATGCTCAGCCTTGTTTAGTAATGCCTGTCTGATCATCACTTTTGCTATGAAGACTTTAAAAGCAGAAAGACAATGGATTTGTCAAATGTTTTATCCCTACCAAAATTCTATGGTTGTCATGGTAACTATGGAAAGGAAGGAAAAAAGGAGAAGCAGGCTGTGATTTTCTTAAAAGATATTATTTCATGGTTGTTAGAATTAAAATTATGAGAAAATATGGCAGTTTCATCAGTGCTCTATAAGGCAAAAAAGAGTTGTTCTTAATTTTTACAAATAAAGAAGAAAACAAATCATGTTTTATGTTCATTAGAAATGACATCAAATCTTCCTTTTCATTTCAGTCCTCCTAGCCCAGGGCATTCTTGACAAAATAACAAAACTCAATTCAACCTGTGTATTTTAACAGCAAAAAACCCTTTCATGAACATTATAGTTTTTGAGAGCTTTCATTATGTTTTTCTACCTTCTTTATCACTTCATCCTTACAAAGGTAATATTTTTCACCCTCTTAAAATAAAATATAATGGCTTTGTATAAGCTAGATCCCTTCCTACTGACAAATTACATTGTGCTAAAGGGCTGCATGACAATTTAGAAGACTTAAAACATTTTAAAAGCCTATAGATTTCACTGATGATTTTTTTTTCAGAATTGGTAAATTACTCCCCATTTCCTGATTTACCTAGTTATTTTAAAGCCTAGTCAATGTAAAAATGAGTGACAGGATCAGATTATAAAAGATTTGCTTCCCTTCTTCAATCTCAGGAAAGCTTATTATTTCAAAGTATTCAATTTGGAGTAGTCCATTTATTTTCACATTCAGACACACAGTTTCTATGTTGCCTGAGTCTTTCCCTCTCCAAAAACTTCCTGGAAATGGACAGATGAAAAATCTATGCAACTGCTAAATAATAGTGCAGTTTTGTCACTGTTGAAGAAAGGTTTCAAGAGTTTCAATACTCACACTCAGGGTATTTGGAACATACTTTCATTTTGACATAAATGAAACTGTAGGGAAGCTGTCCTAAAGACATAAAAAGTTGAGCTATGATGGTCTGTGTGTTTCATAGTTTCCATGAGAGACATCTACCAGTGTAGCCCAAAACTGTTTGTGAGTTTTGAATGAGTCGCATGTCTACTTTAACAACTCTTGGAGAGGTGTTTTCATGCCAATTTGCTGCATCACACTGGAGATATTTAATTAGTTTTTCTTTGCATGCTGCTCCCCACTGAACTCAGGAGGATCCAGTCCTTATGTGACAATGGCATACACTGCTGTGACTGAATCTGAGAAGTGAGCCAGTTCCCTGGAATACAGTATTTCTGCAATTCCTGTGATGTATTTGTGTAAAGATTTGAGTGAATGATTCAGCTCTTTAAAATTTGATGTATATATATTTCCAATAGAAGATGACAGCTTTATCTTCATGGTTTTTGTGCACCACCTGAGGGAGAAATCCCGTGCCAAATGTGAGTGAGGTTTGATTGCATAGCTAAATAAGTTAGCATTATGATCACCAGAAATGGATACAAATAATTGTCAGGTTAATTTTGATTTTTAAAATTTTGATTTTTGTAATTCCTAGTTTAGAATGCTTGAACATATTATTTTAAACCATTTGGTTTAGATGGAGCTTTATAGAATATAAAATATTAATATCTAAAATTCCTTTGCTCAGTAGTTGTCCTGTATCTTCAATAAATACTTTTAAATCGAAGTTTTAAGACATGTATGTAAAATGAAGTGCATGACAACATAAGAGTCATGTTGTAAAGAGGCCTTCTGCAGAAAACCTTGAATCTAATAATCCCCACCTGATCTGGTTTAAATGAAACAGTGGGATAAACAAAAGCATGTCTGTAAGTAAGGGTTTTGATTTTGAAAGGCCAAACTTTAAGTAATTGTGAGAACTGATTAGAGACAATAACTGGATTGAGAGTCTAAGGACTTTAATATAGAAAAGCCATGCACATTGACTCAAGAGTAAACTGTATCTGGAATTCACAGGCTAAGCAAAGAAGAAAAGGTTGGACTCAACATCCCAGGACTTGTAGAGTTAAATTACCTTCAGACTTGTAGAGGATATAAAAAGAGGAATGCTAAAAAGAAAAAAGGATTTGTTTTATTTGGTATAGAAAGAATAAGGGTAAAGATAAAGACTTGCAAAATACATTTTATACATTAATCAATAAATTTAACAAGTATAAAAAGAAAGAAGTGAATGTCATGATAGAAAGCAGAGGTAGTAATGAAATGTAAGATTTTGTTAGTGTAGCTCTAGCCTAGCATGCCTGTTGTGCTTCAATTTCCAGTACCAGTAATGAATCAGAGCACCAGGCTCTGAGTCTCAGCCTTCCTGCAGCCCAGCCAAGTGGCCAGGAGTTAGTTACATGCTGCAGGACTTCCTCTTGCCACATCATCTGGCATGTACAAAACAGCATTGCTAAGAATCCCTGAGCAGAAAACTCTGAAAAATTATAATTTGCAAATCTGATTGAAATTCTGTATCAAAGGAAGAATCTGCAGAAATGAATGAAAAATGTGAATGACCACTGTTTTATTTCCTGTCATTTTTGCATTTGTTGATATCTATCTTTGAATCAGTTTTGATTTTACTGGTTTAGACATATCATAGTATTTATCAACAAGAATAGATTTTAAATAGAGCATAGATATTTTAAAATTCCATCTTGCCATACTTTAGAAAAAGCTTTCAAAGTAAATTTTTTGGAGTTTCAACCAGATAAGTTAAAACAGGCCTGTTCAAGAACACCTAGTATTCTATACATTTATTCTTAAATTATTATTTTGGTGGAGGATAATTTCCTGGTGCAAACAGTTTTTCTGTACAGAGCAGAACAAGTTTTCTGCTCTGTGGAGGATGGAAGTTCCTTCTGCATGGTGTTTACCAGGCAGATATAGTTTCCCTTAGCTTGCTGAGAATACATAAAAGATTCACATATATTGTGTTAGAAGAAAAATTAGGGGCTGAAGTAATTGTTTAACACATTTAAAAACCACATCACAGAGACACCATCTGCACTTCACTAGGGGCTTGTTCCAGCTAGAGCCCAGATTTGTCCCCAGAGCTACCAACACAAGGAAGCTTAATTCAGTTTTCCTTGGTCCTCTGTCTCTAGTTTTGCAGAAAAGATGAATTAGTACTTGCATATAGCCAGACACCTTTCTCACAAATGTTATTGAATAAGATCTTGTTGCCTGAATAAAATATTGCTGCTAATGGATGCATTTTCTCACATAAAGCAATTAAAAAAAATATATCCCGTGCTTTGTAGCCTTCTTGTCATTACCCCAGCATTACCCCAGACAATTTTCTATTATGTAATCTTCTAATTAGAAATCCTCTCATTCCTTCTCACACACAGCAATTTTCTTTTTCCAGTTTTTTTTTTTTTTTTAAATTTAATAATCTAGCTAAGGAAATTGGTGTCTATTTGCAGGGATAAATCAAAAGCAGTGACAGACTTGTGATGATGACTGTTTTAGAAACACATGCTTCATTAAAAAATTAATTTTTGTTACCTAAAAAAAATATATCTGGAACGGTCAGAGACTTTACAAACTTAGGCTTCTCTTCTGCTGAGTTTTGTGGTGTGACCCTGAGTAATTCTTTTCACTGTCCTTGCTTCATTTCCTCATCTTCAGAAAGAAGCCTAGAGTTCTTTCTATTCCACAGAAGCTGTGTGAAGAGAAATGATGATAAGCAATGTGAAAAATCTATCCAAGGAAGAGTGATACTCATTTACTTACCTGTTTAATACACATTTCAGCTGCTCATTTCTGGTTTTCTTCATGCTCACTGGAAATAAAGAAGGCACAGGGCACAACTCATCTCATCCTAAAAGCAACATTGGAAATAAGTGAGCTGAACAATGTGCCTGTTCCTCTCCACTGATTGCATAGGAAATCTCAGGTGTAGGTGTGCAAATGTCTGTAACTGCAGGTATTTGGTCAGATTACTCAGAGAAAGAACTCTGAGTTTCATATAATAAGGAAGTTCTATTGAATTCAAGAGAGTACTTGCAGGCTAAATCACTGCCTATCACAGAATGAGAGAAAAACAGTCTGAAAGAGGCCTCAGGAGGTCATCAACTCCATGCTTTTGCCCACAGGCAAAATCAGCTGTACCTGCCAACTCTGATAGAGGCTAACCTAACCTGTCCTTAGAGATTTCCAATGACTGAAACTGAAAAAGCTCTTCAGGCAATCTGTTAGAGTGTTGTCATGATCCATGTCATTAGAAAGTTTTAGTTAATATCTATCTCAAATCTTCCAAGCTGTAATTCAAACCCATTAATTCAGTTTCCATCCTCTCTAGGCAGGGAGAACTGATTGTTTTGTTCTTCATTCCAGAAGCATTTTACATTCTTGCAGATCATAACAATGTCATCCTCTTTTACCTATATTTTTTATGGGTCTTTTTCCTGTAGTACTTTTTCGTAGTAGTACACTTTTCCAGTTCTTCCTTTGTAGGTTTGGTGATTTTTTGAAAGTGCATTTGTACATGTTTTAAATAGAAGATAGAAGGGCATCCTTCCAGTGTTAGTGTATATCAGGTGTAGGTCCCAAGGTTTTGGTGTCAGAAAGGGAGATACAGGAGTGTGCGAGGAGACCAGGGGCTGCCCCAAGCTGGACACAGCTGATTCCAGCTGGGTCTGGACAGAGCCACCAGGGCACAGTGCTGGACCCAGCAGCCAAGCTGATGGTGCCCTTGGCAAAGCATATTTAATGAAGAGCAAAACACCACAGAGCAGTGAGGAGTGAGGAGAGAAAAAAAAAAAAAAAAAAGCATAAGAAATAATCCTCCAAACACCAAGATTAGCGAGAAAGGAAACAGGTACTCCAAGTACTGGAGAACATTCCCCTGTGGCTTGTGTAACCATGCTGGTCCATATATTCACACTGCAGCCCAAGGAGGACCCAATGCTGGAGCAGGTTTTATGCTGAAGGACTCCAGCCCATGGAGAAGAGCTGTTCTGGAACAAGGGAAAACTATGAAGAGGAAGAAGCAGCAGAGAGAAACCATTCTGTATTGATCACAATCTCCATCTCCATTCCCCACCTGCCTTGCAAAACCTGATGAGGGAGGAGGTCAAGACATTGGAAATGAGGGGGCCAAGTTGATTTTGAGGGGGAAAACTGTCTGGGAGAAAGGTCTTTTACATTTGTATCTCACCACCTGGTTAAACTTTTAATTGTCAAGGAATTAAATTAATTTTTCCAAAATTGAGTTTGTTTTGCTTGTGGCACTAATTGGTAAGTGAGCTCTTTGTATTTATCTCCACCCACGAGTGTTTTCTCTGTCCTATTGAGGAATGGGAGTGAGAGAGCAGCTGGGTGGGTGTCTGGCAATTACCCAAAGTCAACTCACCACATTCTCACTACAGGATAGTCTTTCATATTAAATATTTTCCCTACTTTTTAAATACATTCTACATATTTAATGTAAAAAATGAAAGTCAAATAATAAGTCTTTTCCTATCCTATCTTTCTATCACAACTTCATATTTAAAAAAAAATAAAAAATATAATTCAAACAACTGGACTTGCCTATGCAGAACTCAAAAATTTAAACCAACCATCTAAAGCCCTGAAACTTCATATCATCAATGATTTCATCTGCAAGGAGCAAACCAAAAAATGCTACTTATTTTATTTTAGAAAGATCAGTCATTACTAAAAAAAAGATTAAAAAAATCCAGCCCACTCTCCTGATGGTTATATTTCTGATTAATTACGGCAATTCAGAAGTCTCAATTAACAAAGATGTCATTTCAGCCATTCATTTAGGAAGAAAATAAAAATGTTCAAAACAGTGGGAATTTTATATTTTTACTTTATTGCTTTAATTATTTTGGAAAGAAATTACAAAATTTTAAAGTCAGAATACATTTTTCTCATAATGATAATGGTATTACATATTTTTAAAAAAAAATTCTGCCTTCAGTCACATCTTTCAATATAACTTCATAGTCTAAAATGATGCTTTAAATCTGAAGCTCATTTTAACATTTTATCTTAGAAGTAGATTGAGATTCTATAAAACAAGTAAGGAATTGGGCTACAAAGAGAGAAACTGCCTCATCATTTATCCTTCATAATTAGCATGGTTGGGTTTTATGAATTAATTCATAGGTTCCTGCCTTTCCTTACTTCTGTATGATAGTGTTGAGAAAGGTGACAGATTTATAGTGGGGAAAAAATTGTAACACAGTTCCTTTCTTGTAAGTTATTTATGACAAGATAGTTAATATGAAGAGCTAGGAAGTACAATTTATATGGGTTTATTGATTAAAATGAAATTATAGCACAGGGGCAGTAGAGTAAGACATTTTCTTGAGAAACAGATGATGAACAAGATCTATGACATAATTTCTTCTCAGTCTCATCATCAATTTATTGAAATATGTTCCAAAAACTCACGTAAGGCCAAGGCTTCTCTTTTTCTTTTCTGGTGGTGTCACAGTCAGCACTTCACAGAACCACGGAGTGGTTTGTTTGGAAGGGGCTTTTAAAGGTTATCTAGACCAAGCCTCCACCACAGGCAGGGGCACCATTCACTGTGCCAGTTTGCTCAAACCCCATTGACTATGGCCTTGAGCTTTTCCAGGGATGGGGCACCCACAACTCCCTGGGAAACTCATTCCAATTTCTAACCACCAACTTTTTTCATTATGTCCAGTTTGAACCCACCCTGTTTCAGTCAGCTCCATGTCCTGTCTCCATAACTCTTCACTGACCTTGGTGCCTGCATGGCTGTCTCTCTCACAGGTTCCCACTCCAATCTCCTGGTTGCTGTTGCACAGCAGGCTCAGTCAGCTTCTTAGATGTGTTATCCAAGACATGCTCCCCCTGTCATGGTGGACTTGCCCTTGGGCAGCAGCAGGTCCATCTTGGCTTGGGTCTTTCCAACCTGGGCAAAGCTTCTGATGTCTTCTCACAGAAGTCAGCCCTGCTTGCCCATGCTACCAAGCCTTACCATGCAGAATCAATACACAACAACTGTCCAATTTTCCATCCAACAGTATCCCCAAGTCCTCTGCAGGGGTGCTCTCAATCCTGTCATTGCCCAGTCTCTGCTGGCAATTGCCCTGATCCAGGTGCAGGACCTTGCCCTTGGCCTTGTTGAATTTCATGGGGCTCACACAGTCCCACCTCTCAAGCCTGCCAAGGTCCCTCTGGATGGCATCCCTTCCTTCCAGCACAGCAGCTACACTAATCAGTTTGATGTCAACCACTACTTGAGGGAAGAAATTGAGAAAAGAATGACAGAATCACAAAATGGGTCAGGTTGGAAGAGACCACTGTGGGTCACATGGTCCTACATCCCTGCTCCAGCAGGGTCATCCCAGAGCACACTGCACAGGATTCCATCCAGATGGAATATCTTGAATATCTCCTGTAAAGGAGACTCCACATCCTCTCTTGGTCACCCACACAGTAAAGACGTTCTTCCTCATATTCAGGTGGAACTTCTGTGCATCAGTTTCTGCCCATTGCCTCTTGTCCTGTTGCTTGGCACCACTGAGCAGAGCCTGGCTCCATCCTTTTGACACCTCCCTGCAGATCCTTATGTACAGTGGCAAGATTCTTTCTCAGCTGTCTCTTCTTGAGGCTGAACAGGCCCAGCTACCTCAGCCTTTCCTCATAAGAGAGATGCTCCTGCCCCTCAGTCATCCTTCTTGCCCCTCCTGCCCTCCACTGGACCTGCTCCAGGAGCTCTGCATCTCTCCTGTGCTGAGGAGCCCAGAACTGGACACAGCTCTCCAGATGTGCCTCCCCAGGGCTGAGCAGAGGGACAGGATCACCTCCCTGCTGCCAATGCTCTCCCTAATGCCCCCCAGGATCCCACTGGCCTTCTTGGCCCCCAGGACACACTGCTGGCTCATGGACAGATGGTTGCCCACCAGCATCCCCAGGTCCCTCTCCACAGAGCTGCTTTCCAGCTCAGTCGCATCCTGTGCTGGTGCAGGGAGCTGTTCTTCCCCAGGTGCAGGGGAAAACATTGCACTTGCCTTTTGGATTTCTGACTGTTCTTTGCCTTGGCTGAACTTGCTATAGCCTGGGGTTTTTTTCCATTAGACTGCAAGTGCAGTCTGAGAAACTCTGTATGCTGGAGTGGAGGTTTAGGCTTGAAATGAGTGCATATAAGGTTTTGCTGTTGGTTTCAAGGCCTTTTTAGGTTTGCTGCATCACTGTTTAACTTTTGCCTGACAGAAGAGTATCAAAGAGCATGATATTAAAGTGCATTGAATGTTAAAATATATAACAAATAGTAGTGAAATTCTTAATGAAAACTTTATGGCCAGATTTTTGTTTTTATCACAGAATAAAAAGCTTTGCTTTTTTGGAATAATTCCAATGAATCCAAAATACTCTCTGAGAGAATTCATTCTGCAACAAATTATGCCTTCATCCTATATCACTTTAGAAAGCTGTTTTTTACCTCAAGCATATTTGTCATGATTCTCTGCTGTGTTCTGATCTAACAGCACTTTCACAGGTTCCACTGAGACTCCACTAACTCCACTATTTCAAGTCCATAAAGAAGATTTAAACCAGATCCTATAAACTTGAGTGTTGTACAAATATAATGGTTGTCTGATGGCTACTATTCCAATTCTCTTTGTACAGTGTAACTCAGTAATATGATCTCAGCCAAGGGTAATGTTCTTATGTGGGTAGAATCTGAGCCTGGGAGTTAGTAACCTGGTGCTCTGTTCCCAGATATGTTTCAGATTTACTGTGCAGCCATAATTGGATGTGATGTTCTGTCTGTGCTTTGGATTGCTGTTTGCACAAGGACAATAATGCTTCTTTACCTTGGACAACCCTTCTGAGAAATATGTGTAAAAACCATTAATCTGTTGATTACTTACCTTACCTATTACCTAAGTGTCAAGGGTAGCATCACAATAGCAGCCACCTATTTTGTTAAGACTCCATGGCTTTTTATCTGTTTTCTGTAGTATTTAGGAGTGCTCATGGTATTTTGCTTTTGGAAGGACTTGATATCTTCCAATGGAAACAATATTACATGTTACAGCTATCACAGCTGCAACACGAGACAGAAGCCCATTTTGGAATTAAAGTTTTTGCTTTGTATGCTCTAGGTTTTCTGTCCTAATTATTCTTATCCATCAGTGCTTTCTGCATATCAGGTGAAATTTCCTATCAAGCTGAAAAGTTTTTGATGTGGTGTGTTCCTTTATTCTCTTGTTATAGCCAACATCTCTCTTTCTAGCTTTATATACTTCCACATAAAATAATGATGTAAGAATTGCCTGATAGAGTTCTGCTCTTGTTCTGTAGATTTTGTTGTGAGTACAGTGATAATTGGTCTCTTCATGTTTCTTTCAGAGTACTTCACCACATGCTATTTCCAACTATTTCATGCTGTATTTTATACTCATTTCCAGCCAGGTTAATAAGCCTACTCATAAAAATCTTTTAAACCTACATATAATGTCTATATTTGGAACTTATATTATTCCTTTTGTCAATCTTTCCTCAAACATTGTGCAAAGAAGCTGCATATCACAGTTAAATACTCAAGCACTTTCTGACCTGCCTTTGCCTACATTTATGATGTTTTTCACTTCCTTCCTCTAGCATTGGTATCTCTACTGTTTTTCCTATTGTGTACATAATTATCTGTTCTGTTACTGAAATACACATTAGAAGTCAGCATTTGCAGTGACATTTAAGATTTTGCAAAGTGTTCCTATTCTGCAAATACAGAATAACAACATTGTTTCTGCCACAATGCTTTGGAGTAAAGCCAGTCTTTCAGATGGTGATTACTGGCATTTTGTTTTACAGTTCAAAAAACTGCAATTCCTGCAGTAGTACATCAGAGCCCAAAAGTAACTTATAAATATGGATTGATGCTACTCAGTATGTTTTTTCTTCATTACTTTTGATATTTAAGAACTATGATGTACACTTAATAGTTTAATTAAATTAAATGGTTCACTTTTTTGGGGTATCTTTTGTCCTTTGTTCCAATAAGAAAAAATATTTAGATTCTCTGACTTATTAAATGGATTTCATCCTTCATGTACAGAGAAGGAGCACTTCCAATGCACACAGTGTGCCACAAATCCTGTCTCTCTTGCAGTTAGTGAGCTCTGGGAAGATGCCAGATTGGGAGCAGAGGTGCCCAGAGGCAGACTTACAGACAGTCTGTATATGCCACATGTGCAAAAACTGTCCTCAGGCTCTCCTTTGGGGGATGCAGCTGGCCTTGGACACTCACAGAGCCTGCAGAAAGGCCTGGAAGGTGTCTCATGTGGTGACTCTACCTGGACTTTTGGGGCTACTATGGACAGGTACAACAAAGGCAGAAACTACATGAGGCAGATGGATTACTGAGGTAATGCCCCCACAAAGATTTTATTCTCTTGCCTCTAACCCTCGAGAGTTAAATGCCTCCAGCTATGACATTTACCCTTCAACTAATAATTCAGACAGAGCTAGAAGACCATGAACACCAAAGGATGGGATCTCTTTTTTGAAAAATGTTGTACTAAATAAGAAATTAGGTAAAGCACAATTGTCATGCTTTTATAGGATAAATAGGGCAATAGACAATTCAGACTATTAGAAATGAACTGCGGTTCCTACATTGGCGTGCGTGGTTCTTTACGGTTCAAGTGGAAAAATATGGCAAGCAGCAAGAGCTGGAAGTTCTGCATTTAGTGGATCAGAGGCATTCTGGACAAGGAAAAAATTTCTATTAGTGGAGTGAATACATTTTATTTCACCAAAAGTTTGGTCATCTCTCTCCAGTTGTTCTGAGTGATATAAATATAATGTACTCCTATGTGCTAATCAAGGTTTATCCAAAGGTCAGGCTGAATTCTTAAAGAAATGCTGGATCTGTTTGGTACCAAATTATCTGTACAAAGGGCTTGGGACTGTGTCTCATACAGTTACTGTTAAAATATAGCCTCAAAACTAAATGAAATAATGTTCAGCTTTGTCTGTGAATCTATTAGAAAAAGAAAACCACAGCAATAATGGAGGAAAGAACATATATTCTTTGATATGAATGTCATATATTCTCCTTTGCTGTAAAGTGGTTTATGGGATACTGCATTGTCTTCTGCATTTCATTAAGGTGCTTTTACAGCAGTCTCTGAAATTCACCCAGAGCTAGCCCTGACAGGGAGTTCTGACCTTCTGATGGATATAGTTTTGCCTGTAAAGTCAGCTAATGGTTAATCTTATTCCCAGTAGCCAGATGTCCATAGTGCAAAGCCCAGCAGTGCTCAGCAAATCTGAGCAAATCCTCAACTGGTTCAAATCATCATGGGTTCACCAAGTCGTTATGCATCAGCTGAAATTTGGTCTCAGTAAAGGCAATAATGAAATACATATTGCTGCTAGTGAAACCAGGATTTTGCACTTCAGATTCAGCTAGTATCAAGTCAAGATAGTAATACTATTATAAAATAAATTTTGAATTTAAATGTGGTAATAGGCTTTCATTTGGAATTCTCCTCCAGCTCAACTGTGTAATAGCAGGGCTTTTGTGCAGAGACCATTGCATTCTCCCAGGCAGCAAATGCTGTGTATGACTTGGGTTCAAACCTAGTAAAAAAGGTCTTGAACCCTCCTCCCCTAATAACATTTCATGGTGGGGAGGCATGAATCTAGAGTGTCTGTTTGAAATCACACAGAACACATCTTCCAGTGTCTGTCTGGCATCCCATCTCTTGGTTCCTTGGCTGTGATGCATCAGTTGAAAAATCAGAGAAAACCTCAGTGCTGCACTTCCTGCTGCATTAACCAAGTGCTAATGTCCTGGCAGGGGAACAAGACTTGGGGCAAACTCTGCTCTCTCTCTTCTTCTCCCCTGACACTGGAAATATTTTTAATTACACCTTATCTCTTTGTCTACTGTTGAGCCACTTCTCCAACTGTGTTAAGAATTTGTATGTAAATAATTTAACATAAAAAACATGAAAAGTGGCATGGTTTTGAAGTGCTTGACATTTAGTGCTTTCTTCTGCATTCATGTTTATCTCTTTTTGCTTTCCTTTTCCCAAATGTCATTCTGCCAAACATCTTGAGTCATGACCTTTATGAGTTAGACAAACTGGGCAACCAGAAATACAGATCCAATTACAGTGATTTTTAGATGTATGTACATACAAAGAATTATGCAGCTATAGAACACTCACAATGAAATTTTGTTTCTATATATTAATGTAGATCATATCAGATCAGATATTGAAGGCTATCCAAAGTTATATTCAGTGAAGCCCACATGTGCAGGTGATGCATTAGTCTACTTAGAAATGAGGATGCCATAAAATGCTGGACAGTTTTGCATGAATAAAGTAATAATGCATAGACTGAATTTTATCATTATAAATATCTTTGAATATATGTAAATTACACTGAAAATAAATTCAGCTTAATTAGTATTTATTCTCTGATTTGATTATTCCAGAGACTCAAGCCAGTTCCAAGGTAATTATCACCAGTTTTTTAAATAAAACCTGGAAGCTTTTGCAGGAAAAAAATGAAACAAGCTAATAAAGAAATTAATTTTATAAAATATTTCCATTTTCCTCCATACAGTTTCCCTGAATGATTTGCAGTAAAGCAGTTTCTAATTTTTTCTATCAGTAAGAAATATTTTTTATCTTTATTGATTTTTGGTTTTTTTCTTTATTTCCACTGGATTTAATTTAAAATATTCTGTGGAATTAGACATTTTTCTTGTTGAAAAATGGATGAGGATAATTTACTCTCTATAAAAGTTCTAGTGTTGAGGATATTTTGAAATAATATGGAGCTGGTAAAAAGGAACAGAAAAATGAAAGAGATGAGTAATTAACATAGATTTCAATGAACTGACAGCAATAAAATTAAGATTGATGGCATATATGTTCCAAGATTAGATTTCTTTGTTGTGACTGAGAAATAAAACATAAATTTTAGCTAAGACCAAAAAAAAAAAAAAAAAAACAAGATTTGTTTAAGAGACTGAAATGACAAATAAAAAAGAAAAGAAAAAAATCATTTGTCTATGTGGGGTTTTTCTTTCTAGTTATATCATGAGTCTTATAAAATCTATTTCCCCTCTGTACAAATTTTGACTTCAATGAGATTAATGATATCTTTCTACGAGGAAAAACAGAACTAACAAACTTTTCAAGAAAAACATATTTAAGAAAAATAAGAATATGATCTACATCAAAGTTATGAATGGGGAAAACCTCTTCTAATAAAATATAAAATTTACTATCAACTAATTACAATTAAGAATTTAAAATAATGTCCACAGGATTGTTACACAATATTGCCAATAAATTACATGTAAATACCTGGTATTCATGCAATTGCTGATGTATGAATTTCAGGAAGTCCTTAGCAGCCAGTTTGTCAAATTTTCTCTGAGGTACTGCTTTTGGAAAGTGAGGATTCCACTTTCATAATAATTTCTGAACATCAGAACTTCAGATGTTCTCTGCTTGAATCCTGCTGGGAATATCTCAAACCTTTAAGACTACTCCAAACAGGATTTTTATGGTTTAAGGTATACTGCAGGCCTTTGTGATAACAAATAAAAAGAAAAAAAGAAAACAAAAAGCTATCTGATGATCATCACAAGACAGTAAAGTTCTGACCACTGTCCCAAAATGTAATTTAATCCATATGTACAGAGCAGCTGGGGCTGCAGCACAAGATCAATATCTATGACTTAGAAAGCTTGAATCACATATGCTTGAAATAAATGTCAGACAAGAGGAAAAGCACAACTTTGTAATTCAATGATAAAACACAAAACATTTAGATGCAGCAGGTGCACTTAGCAATCTACCAGTTATTTATACCCCCACCCCAAAATTTGGTTAGCCAGGAGGAAGGACCATTCCCTCATGGATATGCTTGGTATATATTTGGTATATGGTGTGTGTAGATATATATATATATATATATATATATAGATAGATAGATATATAGATATATATATAGATATATATATAGATATATGGTATATGGTATATATTAGCTGGTGAGTATATCCTGGTCCCTCCTAATGAATCAACAGAATATGGTTCTTTTAACATCATTGCCATTTAAAAGCAAAATTGCTTTTTAAAGATATGCACTTAAAACTGTTACATTGTCTCTTTTTTACCTTTAGGATAACAAGATATGGTACTTTGCAGTCAAGTATTTCTGCAGAAATACATGGGTAGCTTAGCCTGTCTGTGTAATGGTTTGAAAGCAAAACCAGTGAGAGACTCTAAGTCAGAAATACAATATAATAGGGAAAACAAAACAAAACAAAACAAAACAAAAGCAAAACATGCAATAGTACAAAAGAAAAACCACTGACAGAGTCAGAATACAACCTGACACCCTGCTAGTTAGGGTGGTGGTAGCAGTCCAGATGAAGTGGTCTTGTTGAAGTAGTGATCCTGTAGAAAGTTCTGGTAGCTCTTGTGCTCTGGAAATCAGTGGGTAAGGGCTGCTTTTGTGCTCCAAATCTGTTTTTATCTAGGTTGGAAATTTTTGGCTCCTCCCCACGGGTGGAGCATCTCCCAATAGGATGATGTAATTTTATCAGCCATGCAGTGGGACTCAGTGGCCCATTAACAGAAGATACTTCCCTGGAGGAAGGGTGGATCATGGGAAAGATAAAGAATACTGCCCCATCTGGTTATTAACAGATGGCCCATTAGCAAAGGATATCTCCCACAGAGATAAGAATCACTCTCCCACCTGGTTTCAGCAGGTGGTGATAGAATACACACCTTTGGGCACATCTTTACAATGTAACCTAGGACAGCCTGTTATAAGCCATACCAGATATATATAATTTATAATCTAAGCCACATTAGAGGCTGTGTCAAGGACCTCAGCCTAATCTACATCTGCATTACCAAAATTTAGATGCCCTTGCCATCCTCAGCAATGTGTAATAAAAGTGATGCTTAAGCCCACAATTTCACTTCCTATAGCAGCTTTTACTTAGATCATGTTATACTTTTTAGAATGGAATTTTCCTGCAAGTTTTTTTTCTGCAATATTTAAAACATGAGGCCAAACTGAATTATTGCTCTTGTTGTTGTTGTTGTTGTTGTTGTTGTTTTACCTCAAGGTTGCATCTGATCAAATTCATAAGTAAAATTTAAATTTTATAATATTTTTGTGCTCTGAAACACATTTCAAAGTGTTTCAACTTTTTATTTGTAAGTGGAATTAAAATAATTTTCATATTTATATGAAAAAATATTCATATTAAAAATGAAACCCATATTTTCACAGACATTTTGGCTACTTTTTCTCTTTTTTTTTTCTATTTTTTTCTTAATTTGTGATTTTTCTTGTTTACTAATTGCTATTATCTGGATTGAGTGAAATGTAAGTAAATATTATTCTTGCTTTAACACATCTCAGATCCTACATGGTGTTGTTTAGTTTGGCAAAAATAGTAATAGAACAGAACTGATAGCTGAACAAACATTAGATAATAACTAAAACTGCAAAGCAAGCTAACCTAAAAAAGTCTTGGGATTGATTCAGCAATCAGACAAACTGTTCTCTCTCCACAACCTCTACTCCTAAAGACTTCCTGAGAGTTAAATTTGGAAAAAAAATCACTGAAGGCATGTAAGGTCTACTGTAAAAAGTAGATTAGAAATATTATAGGGAAATGCAAATGATAACACAAAATTATGAGACACTGAATCTACTTAAATGGGAAATATTTATTAACATAGTGAAAAAACTGCTAATCAAGATATCCATCTGTGGAAAAATAGACTTTAAAGGTGATTACATAATAAAATAATCCACACCCTTCCTTCATTAACATCTGTGTGAAATAATTTACTCTGAACTTGAACTTTAATTGTAAATTATAAATTTTATCCATGGAAAGGATGCTGCCGCACTGATTTGAAGACTGAGGAATTCACCTATTATCAGAGGGGTTACATTCACAGACATATTTAGAATGATGAATGCTGTCAGCTTCTTGATAACCTAAACCTCCCAATAGCCTTGAGAATTCAAGCTGTGGAACAAAATCTGTCAATGACATTGGTGGAAAAAACTGAGCCTGTGCATTGTTATTTTCAGAGAATTTTAGTCTTTCTTAAAATTCCAGGAGTTAACATGCCTTCAGAAGAATCCAAGACCTGTGGGAACTACACTAAGAAAATGTTCCCAATACTACTTTATATAACACCTTGCAATTATCCCTAATGATGGAAGCTGGTATTGACAAGAATACTAGAGAGATATGAACATAATGTTGAAATATCTTCATATCTATTATCTCCTTACTCGATTTAACTGCTCATCACTTTTATGAAAAGAAAGGATTCCCCTCAGTCAGAGGTAAAATGGAATTTACTAATAGATAAATTGCAATGATATTCTCAAGATTAATCCTTCTCTCAGATGAGAAAAATGGTATTGATTACACATGACTTCAGTAATTTTTTTAAGTTATTTTATTCTGAAATTATTTTTTGCATTCCCAAAATTCCCAAAGTTTCCCTTGAACTGCATTAATATTCTCCAGTGAAAATGAGGAAGAATTAGTGTTAACACTAGTTAATGGATACATTACCAGAACTTAAATACCTCTACTAAGGTAACAGAAATTAAAGAAGTAGTTATAAAAGAAGAGATGGCACTGGGCAAAATAATCTGTCAGGGCAAAATCTGTCATAGTTGATGAATCATATGCAAAGATGTTTTATTCTTGCTTGGTACTATCAGTAGGGGGAAAAAAGCAAATTCAGAATCCTGTAGATACTCATGGCAACAGGAAAAACATCTCCCTTTCTATGAAGGTGTTGGTTTGGAAGTGCAGCAAGGTCTGTAGTGGCACCTAACTCATTACAGTTTTTCAGCTACTCAAATCAGCCTTGCAAATTTACCAATTCCTTTATTATCTGTCCATATCTTGCAGAATTTAAGCACTTTAAATTAAATTGCAGACGAGTCCATATCTGACATGAGTTCAGCTTTCTAAACCTTTTTACTCCATATATAGCATTAGACATATCCAAGGACATATTTTGTGGTTTTTTGGTCGGCAATATGAAAAAAAAAAAAAAAATTGAAGCAAGTGTTTTGAAATATGTGCAGGATTTTGATGTTAAAATCTAGTTAATGTCTAAAATGCACTTGAGTTGATAAGGCATATTTGAACTTAATTGAAATAGGAGGAAGTCCATGTAAGTAAAACTTTTTATGCCTTAATGAAATACTTAGCAGTTCTTGTCTGAAGTTGATTGGAAAACAATAATACTCAATGCATAGTAATAATTGATATCTACTGGCTACATAATCTATGACATTAGCCCCATCATTTCTGGGGTTTGTCCTGTTCTATTGGGTTTTCCCTTTAATGCCCTACATCTCTGAATTGTGGGCCCTGATACTCCAGATAAGCTGCATAAAAGGAATGATTGGTTCAGGATACCCTCTGCTGTCACACCAGAGTATCTCAGATTCCTCTTTTTTGAGACACTGTGCTTTATCTCCATTTTCTATTCTTTTTTTTTCCCCTCTAAGTATTAGTTACAAAAAGACAAAAGAACTTTGTTGCCATCATTTCCCTTTGAGCTAATGTAAAACTAAGCAATTTGCAGGTTTTCCACTAATCTGAAGCTGCCAGGACATCAAGATTAGGGAAAGGCAGCTGTTGTGTTTCTTCTATGAAATTCAAAAAATATGGGAGAAGGACGGTAGTAAAACAAAATACCAAAAATGGATTGCATTATACAGTTATTTTCCCTCTGGATTTTTGGGTTCTTTTCCATTTTATGGCAGATAAAGAGACATTCATATTATTGCTCAGAAACAGTTCATTATAACATGGTGGACGAATGAGAGAATGAAAGAGTGAATAGGAAACAGCGACCTTAATGGAAGTATAATCCCAAAGGTGAAATTAAGTTTTATGTAGTTCTATGTTAGGACCTTCTATGTTTATGAAAATTTTTCAGACTGAACATTTAGACTCCAAGACAACTTGTCTCTAAGGCCCTCAGGTCTTAGTTCACACATTGTGCTGGAAAGTATACAGAGAATTTTTGTGGCAAACAACTTTAAATGAGTTTTCATTAGAACCAGAATCTTAGGAGTCCTCTGGATACCCTCAGAATCAGCTTCTGTAGCAAGTTGAATACTGCTGTCAGTTATAGTTTAGTATTTTGTATATTTTCAAAAAATATGTGCCAGAGAAATTATTTTTTGATTGAAATTTCTTCATTTTTGTAACTGTTTATTTTCACCCTTTTCATCCTAAACCTGAAAGACTGGAAATTTCTTAATTGCTGTTTCTCTAGTGAATTCCTTTTCTCTTTCTATTGGTCACCATCACATAAGCAACTTTAATAATGAAAACAAAATTATATAGGTTAAAAGAATTTGAATACCTTTATATTGCATACTTTATATTTTAAAGTATTTTAATATATTTAAAACTTAGTCAAAGCTTATTCCAAGGAAATATTTAGAATTCCCTTTGCATTTCCACATGCAATTCCACTTTCATACTTTCCTTAGTTTATCCATCAGTTATTTTTTCACTGTGTGCCTTAAAAGTATATCGATGGTTTGTCATTAACATGAATTTCCTCACCCATTTGAAACAATAATTACCCTTTATAACTCCCTGATAAAGAAGGAAAATTTTCTCTTGTCCTCAATTAAAAAAAAAAAAAAAAAAAAAAAAAAAAAAGTTTTATTACTTCCATTTACAGCAGCAGGTGAGTAACTAAATTCCATTATCTGCCTTCAGCATGTCAGTGGCATACTGACAACCTGGAAAGTAACCCCTGATTGCATTTCAGTTTTTCTAAGCCATGGCTTTCTAATCAGGAAGATTATTCTTATTATAGGTGTTGAAAACAGAAACTATTTCATTTTAGACCCCTTGAAAATCCTCTGCTTTTTCTCTGTTATAAATAACTGAGAAATTTCAAAGGGAGGTGATATGGAGCTTATAAAGTTGATCCTCAGCTCAACCATTTTACACAGCTAAAACTCAGCTGTAAATTAACTTATAAAAGCCACTGACTCTGTCCTGTCATGCCAGAAACAAACATCCACAGTGTCTTATTCAGGGTCTTCATTAGTTGAAGCATTTATTCTTATTATTTCTCTATCATTATTTCTCTATCATATAGCCAAAAAAAAAAAAAAACCCCAAACCAAACCAAACCAAAACAAAACTGAGTTAGCCTTTCTGATGTGAAGAGAAGCATGCAAATAAGAATCAGCATTTTACCTATTCAATAAAGTACATGGAGAGAAACAGTGTATGCAGAAGGTATAGAAAAGTTTGTTTGGGATTTTTTATGTTCCATTTGCCCCTCTCTAAAATAGTTTATCCACCTTACCAAGTGAGCCAATGACCATATCCAGTTTCAATCAGCTGTACTTTCCACTTATTATTATTATTATTACCATTATTATTACTATTATTTTTTATTAATTTTACCCTCTTAGCCACAGTTACTGCTGAAAATAAGTGCTTTAAAGCAAAATAGAAGAAAGGCCAAAAATGCCCCCCTGAGTAAAAAAATGTTCTTTGAGATGGCAATCCATTATATGTTTGAAGGCCAGGAATCCAGAGACACTATTGTGTGAGAGAAATTAGAATATTTTTTCTGTACATGAAATATCTTGAGTTTTCTGATTTGAGGCAAATCACATTTACAGGTTATTTTAGGTGTCACTCAGAACCACCTTTAAAAAGCCTAAGGAGCAAACACAGCTGTCTTTGATATAAAATGATGTCAGCATTCCATTTTGGCACTGGTGTGTGATTTATGCAGGGGACTCTCAGCAAAGCCAGGAGACAGACTCTGAAAGACCACCTAACTTTTTTCATTTTCTCCTCATTCCCTGCTTTAGTTCTCAGAACTGCCCCATGAGGAAAGCACACATCTTGCAGCTTCCCTGTGGCCAAGCACATGGCTGCAGAGTGAAACTGCTGAGGTGGAGGCACAGGAACTGTTTTCCTGACTGGGTACTTCAAACACACTCTCTGGTATGAATATGTGCAGGTGAGCAGATAAACAGAAGGAATTAATACTGATTTTCCTATGAATGTATTTCCTAATGAATGTATAGGTGTGAACACTGTTGTTTACCCAGGCATCTCTGAGGCTCACTGTGAGAGCTGAGGTGGGCTTTAACAATTTTTTTTGTTCATTTCAAGCTTAATTTATGCTAAGAAATTTGGATTAAGGTATAAATTACAATATTTCTCTATACTGTGAAAAATGTATCTTGTCAAATGGCCTGATTTTATTATTTTTGTAGGGATATGTGAATCTGATCCAGAATTTTAATAAGAGTGTTAACCTCTGGAGGGAGTTCTCCTGTGCCTTCCTAGGCATCTCTCCAGGGGTAGGACTGTGCTCCAGAAGAGCAGGATTCCTACTTCACCTGAGAAAAGTGTCAGTGAGCAAGCAACCAGATTGCTGCTTGGTTTGAGTGGAAGGGGAAGGTTTGCTTTGGGCACAAGTCAATGTTGGGAACTGCTGTGACAGTCAACATTCAGAGAACAAAATAAAATGTAGATAAAATCCCTCTACATCCATGTCTATCAGGGCTTTTGACTTAGGCCAATCTGGCAGAGGGGTTTTTGGGTTGGTGGTGTGGTTTTTTCATAGATTTTAATGGAAGGAAAAAGACCTTGTAAATAAGATTGTGGCAGAGAACAGTAGAACAGAGCAGTATTTTATTTGGTTCTTGCTAGGTAACAGCAATACTCAAGGAAAACAGAGTAGGAAGAACTGGAATTTGCAAGTGCAGCTCATCAAGACCTTATACATATACTACAACTGAAAGGTACCATGGTTTTGTTTTTGGCCAGCTACAAAAAGAAACCCAACAACATAATTTTGCAATTAAAACCAGAGAAGTGACAGTTTGTTGTTGAAAGATCTTTGGTTGGATATGGGGTATTTTTAATTTAATCTTAAATCAGAAGGAGGAAGGTGTTCCTGGTGGCATAAATCCAGCTTAAAAAGCTAAAAGGTTGGGTTGGATTCTGGTTTGTTTATTCATTGGTTTGATGGGGTGAATTGCATTTCAATTCATTCGAAGGTGCAAATCTACTGTACTGCAAAACTTAAAAAATTGTATAGTGCTACTACACAGAGGGGAAGGGAGGGGAGTGGGGGTGGTGGGAAGGAAATTGGGTTGTTGTACTGAAAAAACAAATGCCAGGAAAACATTAGTCCTTGCAGCAGGGAGAAAAAAATGGAGTTGAATCAGAGCTTCCCAGAAATGGGGAAAACACCTTTCCTTTCTAGGCACACAGCACTGTCCTCCATCAACATACACCTGATTGCTGTCACTAAAACCAGCTTGGTTGAGACCCAGGTCTCTTAGCTCATATATGGGTGTTTTCACTTGACTTCAGTGTTAGCTCACTTCTTTGACCAGTCTATATTTCCTAAAACCAGTGATAAATCTCATCATTCTTAACAGGTAACTTCAGAATTTTAAATTTCTGGATAAATGAGAGGTGCTATTAAACCTTATCTTCTCTTTGCTCTCTCAAATTTTTGGAAATAATTTCCAAGCAATTGGATCCTGTAGTCGTTTGCCCTTTTGGGAACTGGCTTTGTTAAGCAGAAAAATTGACATTGCTTTAATTCTTAGCCTGTGGAGAAAGATGACCTTACATAAACCTATAAATGTCAAATTCTGGCAAGAATAGAGGCAGCCCTGTGGATAGTTTGAGTCAACTATATATGTTATTTTAGAGATTCAGACTAAACCTAGCATTGGTTAAAAGTACAGTCAAAAAGAAGAGGTTTGTCTATTAAATCTTATTACTGGATAGATAATGTGGTACTATGTTTCAGTGTGAGTGTAATATCTAAAACATAGCTTGGACTTATTAAAAATAGGATAAAGACCTAGTTTCCTGGGTTCAAGCACCAAACTGGGATAGAATTTGTAGATCTCTGCTGAATAAAGATGCAAGGTAAGGCATTAGTTATTGTAGTGAAACAGGAGTTGAGTATCTTCCTTTATTTCTCCTGCTGATCTCCATGATCATCATTGCCTTGATTGTGATGAGGTGCTTTTAAAGTGTCTAGGGGTAGAAGAGAAAAGAGGAAAGCTTCTCCTGTCAGGATGTAAAAGGGAAAGATGGAAAAGTATGAGAAGGATGAGTACATCCAAATTTTTATTGCAGACTATTCAGTGCTTTCCTATCAGTTTATGAAATATTTCTGTTTATAGCAAAAGTTATAATTCAGGTATTTAATGCAATTAACAGAAACTCTGTCTTGCTTTAACTCATGTTAATCAGACCAAGTTGCCCTAATTACTGGTTTAAATGTATCAAATTAAAATTCATTTTTACACTGAGGGACATTAAATGTTAAATTGAGATTTTATGCAATTTGACAATATAATACAACTTTGAACCCCTTTTTAAACTTATTTTTATAGTGATGTTTTAAGTTAATTCTATTAATATAATAATATGATATATTGCTGCAGATTATTATAACTAATGTTTGGAAACATTTTCCATCTTAAGTATACAAATGCTGTTTTATATCCTGAAACACTAGCAGTGGAAATCATGAATTACTTAAGGCAAGATATAAAGTAAACCATTTATCCCTCATCTTTGCTGCTAATTGACTAAAGTGAAAATTCATCTGAAAGGTTTCATGTATTTACTGATGACTTTCAGAGATGCTTATAATTGCCATCCATTGAAATGAGGATGCCATCCATTGAAATGAGGATGGCATCCATTGAAATGAGGATGGCATCCATGGAAATGAGGATGGCATCCATTGAAATGAGGATGGCATCCATGGAAATGAGGATGCCATCCACAGTACCAGCAGGTTTTCCCATGCTGTTTCTGACCTGCAGAATCCCTCCTGCTCCAGTGTTTGGCTTTTCTTAAGCAAAGACCACCAGTTGTGTTAAATTATTCTGTAGTGTGTGCCTGAGGAATTATGTTGATTTCTGTGCCTGAAATATATCCCTCTCTGTTGACATAAGATGACTATTGGATGGACTAATTTTTTACATGGAAGGTCTGCTTTGAAAAGAAAAGCTTCTAAAATCTTGCTTCCAAACAACTTGTTTAATAGAATGTGCTGCATTGCACTTGTTTAATACAGTATGTTTGGTTATAAAATGTTTGATATATTTCTTCCACTGTGTTTGCATAGCAGAAACAGTCACACAGTCTAATAAACTTTAGAACAAGTATCTTAGTAAATCTGTTTTACTGACAGCAGATTTCATCCAAATTGTTTCTAAAGCTATGTATCTTGACATGGCCAAACTCATGGAATCCATGTTACAACTTCCATGCTGCTTGCAAGGTTGGTTAAAGTGTTTAGAAAGGATATGATCTCACATTTAAACTTCTGTCAGTGTAAGATAATAACATACACTACTGCTGCTTTTCTTTCTGTCTAATGAATAAATTTAAATAGATGAGGTTTGAAGACACCAATGTCATCCAAATTATAAAAATCTATATTTCTCCTTTTAAGAAAAACATGATTAGTATAAAGAAATTCATTAAAATTTCTATGAGGTTATTTAGAGCCTTAGACTCAATTTCCAAAATAATTGCTTTTCATTTTCTCATTCAGCATATACTTGCTTATAATAAGTTGTCTAGGTTTTCACAGCTGTTCTGTATTTATAATCTAAAGGGAAATTCACGTGTCAGGGATGGTATGACAAATAAATGTTCCATATGTGTATTTTATTCTTAGGTGTATTTTCTTATTAGCTAACAAAATGTCAAGAAATATAGTTTGAAGCTATTTAACAGCACACAAACAGAGCCTGTAGGGTTTTTTTGTGGCACATCCCAACCAATGGAGAAATGATCTGCAATTTTCTTAAAGAAGTGTAAAATTTTACTGACCTTTCAGACCTTTTGGGACTCTTTACTCCAGCTATTTCCCTTTCTGGAACTCTTGGTGTGGGCAGATGGAAAGCATTCACTTCAGTGTGGCAAGGAAGAACTGTCATAAATCTACTTGTCATCAAAATTTTCTGGGCAGCATCTTCAAGACAATGCACAAACTTCTCAGTTTTCTCCCTCTTTCCTGGGATAAAATGTACACCACATGATAAAGACCTTGTGGGGAAACTTTAACCCCATATTCCCAAGTTCCCAAGAGACTGGAGCTCTCCAGCTCTGTGTTCAGAGGGGAGCCTGCAGTGAGCTGTGTCTGGCAGTCTGTGCTGGGATGGCCTCTGTGCCCAGGCTTGGTTTAATGTGAGGGCCAGGCATGGAAATAAGTGAAAGTATTGATATTATTCTTGCTCCTTGTAGACACAGCAAATGAGCCAGCATATTACAGCAAAGATTTGCTGCTGACAGAGGTTCCTAGAGTAAAAGGGACCTAGAGAGAATTATTCAAGAATTATTCACCTCTGACATTTTTCATATACATCTTTGCCTATCTAGTCCATAATTATAAGTTCCTATTACATTGCCAAAAGCCAGTCATAATGATTTTAACTTACCTTAGGGCTGCCAGATAATAATTATTGAGACATATGTTGGTGGATGGTTTTGGTTAGTCTCTTTTTTTTTTTTTTTACTAGAATGTAATGTAACAGCAAAATGAATTAGACATTATTTGTGTAAGTTATAATAGAACCAGCTCTGAGCTGGCATATGTCTTGCCAGTTATGAATGATAAAAAGCCTGGCAATATCCACTAGAAAGAACAAACTTCCTTTCCTAATTTTCCTTTGGCAAAAGATGTGGAGTAGATCATCTTTGATCAACAGAGAAAGCAAGAAGTGTTGCAATATTAAGCAAACAGGACTCAGTTTTTTCATGCAGAAAAAGCCCATTTATCATTCCCAAAGCTCATATTTGTAGGAAATATCAGAAGGCACTGTGGTAGCCCTAATTGGCTTACAATACACTGACACTCAGTTTATTGGTCAGTAAATGGCTAGGATGTATGCCTGTCAAATCTCTCTGTTTTTGGGTAGTTTACATATTTTGTTCACTGATTCCCATGGGACAGATTTCTTGTTTATTACAGGTGCAAATGGTTCTCTTATCAGAATAGTTTGTTGTGCTAACTGCTTTCATTCTTATGATTTTTCACATGGAAAGTTAGAACATAACTGTTATCTTAGATAGAGTGGCAGGGCCTAAACCATATTTTATAAGGCCTTTCTTTTATAATGTCTGTACATGTATGCAACAAAGAAGTACAACCCCCAGGAAAGCTGCTTTGACAAGCAATTATCAGGAGCACCAAGGCAAACCAGGTCCCAAACAGAGGACTTCAGTGTTAGGCAAAACTTCTCTATTATCAAAAATCTGGGATTGAATTGATTTTTCTGCCCTGGTTGTTCTCTAATGACTTTCTCTCTGGAGGTGTTTATCTTCCATTACAGTCAATAAATAAAATCTAGTTAAGAAAAAAAAAAAAGCAAATGCTGAAATTAGGTGAGATGAATCTCACTTCAGTCTCAAGAACCTAAGTGTTCTCCACCAGCCTTTTTCCTGTGACTGGTACTGGAGTATGGCACTAAAATGAGATCCTTACAATTATGTTGAATAAATGAATGTCATCAATGCATTTTGGAGAATAAATATCCATATTTATAATAGGTAATATTTCTGCTACCTGGTAATGCACTAGATGGAGAGTTATCCTCTTGTAGTAGATACCATGGGGCTAAATAAATATTAGTGCTTTGTACTGAGAAAAGGTACTTGTGTAAAGAAATGTTTGGATATTTTTGCCATTCTCTGCTTAAAATGAATGCAATTTGCAAACTACATTGCAGGAGTAATCTTTACTTGTGTGAACTAAGCTGTGAAGTGCTCAGCTCTTTTGGGCTGACTCCTTCTGTTTATTTATTACTACTGATATGAATTACATAATACATTTAAGCTTTTGCAGATTATTTACAACCATATCTGTGCTGTTAATAGGGTCCCCAATAAACCACCCCAGATATAACAGTTTCAAGCATAGCTCAAGATTTCCTGTTAAAACATATTTTTCTTTTGCATCATACACAATGCTGGTGGCAGCATATCAGAGAAGAGTAAGCATTTATTTTTTCCAAAGCATTTAAGAACATATCAAGAGAAACAGCTAGAAGTGCTTAGATTAAACATTTAAGTTAGAGAGTGCTTAAGTAAGTGGCTAAATGTTTTATTGGACTGCAGCAGCTGTGATGCAAAAAAACCTCACAAGCTCCTTGCTTCCCTAAGAATTACTCTATAAACTCATTATGTGAACAGCTTCTGCCCAGAAGCAGTCTCCTGTGAGCAGGCAGTGCCTGCTGGCTCTTTAATGGCATGTCATTTCCAGTACACTAGGGCTGAGCATCGTGCCCTATGGATCTGATTTTTCAGAATGTGAATTCATATCAAAAGCCCAGCTCACCTCCATCCATAGATGCCCTGACATCTCTTCTGCTGATCCCTGAGTTTGCTTTTGGTGCAGGAGTCAGAATCTTTCTGAAGGTCAGTGCCCAAGCCACAAACCTTATTCACTCTTCAGTAATTCAAGTTCTGCACCTTGGCTTAAAACAATTGAAGAAGGAAAGGGTTTCTTGAGGGGTTTACTTATGGAACAAGTTTCATAGAACACTCAAACTCTGACAAGAGTCTTAAGCACAGGTCATTATCAGGGCTGACCTAAAATGTGATTCCAGTGAGGATATATCCTCACATATTTTTATAATGTTTTTATAATGTAAGTCATCAGCAAACACTCCATCTCCCCTAACACTGAAATTAAACTGTTGCAAATGTGGTATATTTACAGCATGGCAAATACATTTATCTTCTCTTAACCACTTACCTGATTGCTAAAGGTTTTTAATAATGCCTAAAGTAATGGGACCTGAATAATTCATGTCCAAATTAGATATGCATTAATGATCTCAGTGTAGTTAACTGGAAAGCTGGGATTTGGCTTAGTGTATGCTTAGAGCAATAAAACACTTTGAAGGCTACTGTGACTGTAACTGCTAGGCTCAATAGAGCTGAGTCACTAAAAAGGAGTGGTTTAATCTTTCCTGTTTACCTTCTCTGAAGTACACTGCTTGCAGACCCACGACATTAAAGGAACACTTTAGTTTACATGGCCAAATAATCAGAATTTTGTTAACATGATTTGCAAAATGCAATCATTTAATTATACCTTTTCCAGCGAAACTGATTATGTACATTTTCTCTAATAGATTACTTGCCATTTAAAGAGTTTGATAATCCAGTTATGTATCGAAAATTAATCAGACTGTAGCTTTCTGAGCATTATCTGAAATTTTGAGCACAGTTTCAGCTAAAAGTGAACCATATCCAGATAAGGCTATTTTTTGAATAACAAGACAAAATATAAATGGGGTTAACTGCACCACATAATTAGTGGCTTGTCTTCATTTTCTCCTGTCTTCACTCAGAGTCAGGATTAAAAACACGAAGGAGACAAAATTCTCATGTTTAGGTTTGGTTGTTTATTAAATCTTATCTAAAGTACAGAGACTTCTGCAACACTTCCAGCTACCAGCTAAAAGCGAGCAAACAGTCCAATAAAGAGCTAACACCTATATTATTTTTTATTTTTACCCAATAACCAAACCTCTGTGACCCACAGTGCAGCACTAACTATCGAGCCAAAAACTACTACCTGAAATCATGAAGAAGGAAGAAGATGATAGAAAGAGACAACACCCAAAACCCTCCATCTTGTTCCATACTTATTACTATATTCTAAAAACCCCAAATTCCAAATCCTTCACTGGTTGATATTACACACTTCCATTCTAGCTATACACCAGTGATTCTAACTCCATCACTCAGACTTGGAAGCCTCCAAGACCTCAAGTCAGAAGCAGTGCTCTCCTGGGGGTCAGTGTCAGAGAGCGCACGAAGCTGAAAAACTCCCAGGCTTCTGGGTTCGAAGAACAAGATTTATTACCAATAAACAAACAAACAAACAAACAACCCAAAAAACAAACAAACAAAAAAAACCCAAACCCTAAGAATAATTAAAAAAAAAAAAAAAAAAAAAAAAAAAAACACAAAAAAAAAAAAAAAAAAAAGAAAAAAAGTTAAAAAATCAAGCAAATTAAAATTAAAAATAATAATAATAATTATAATAATAAATTAAAAAGAGACCAAACCAGCCCTTCGGCGCGCGTTCTCTCCGGTTTTGGGCGCGGCGCTGCCGCCTGCAGTGCCCCGCGCGGGCTGCAGGTGGCGCTGCGCCCCCGGCTCTGCGCGGCCGCTCCCGCCGGCGCTCGCAGGGATGCGCGGCACCGGGAACACCCTCGGGATTACAGCCCTGCTCACTTTAGTGCTCTGGCGTCACTCTTTCCAGTCGCGAAAACCTCTCTTTTGTTTTCCGTCAGCATTGTTGACGACTTCATATCAAGCTTTATGGCTATAATACTCTCATGTTGCGGCTTTGCCATCACTGCGGTGAACCCGTCTGCTATTTTTGGCTGGGATAGAATTAATTTTCTTTACATCGTGTGGGGCTCTATTTTGGATCCGCACTGAACACAGAGTTGATAATATAGAAGTGTTTTTGTTATTGGCGAGCGGTGTGTACACAGATCCAAGGGCTTTGCTGACTTTCCTACTGCCATGCTGGCGAGGAAACTGGGCATGCATGGGAAATTAGGGGGGACAGAGCCAGGACAGGAGATCCCAACTGACAGAAGGGACATTCTCGACTATATGACATCATGCTCAGTATATAAAGTGAGGGGAAGAAGAAGGAAGGGGGCAATATTAGAAGTGATAGCCTTTTGCTCTCTTTTTCTCAGCCCACAAGTTTTCTAGTTTTTATGCTTTCAACTCTCTCCCTGATCCTAGTGGTGGGGGAGTGAGGAAGTGGCTGCATGGGGCTTGGCTGCTGGCTGGGGTGAAACCACGACAAAATCTTACCACATTTCTTTGTAACAATAATGTACACTTTAAATAGGTTAATTTATCCCTTTTTTACCATTTCTGCCCCTAAGTCTGTGAGCAATTGAGTCTATGACAGTGGCTGACCAAAATATATGGGTGATAGAGCGTGTGTCCTGTTTTGCATGTATGCAGCCATTTTCACCCTAAGGCAGCCCAAATGCTCAGACCAGTATCTGAGTGAAGGAACAGATGGCTTGTGTCAGTGGTGCATGGTCCAAGCAAGGGCACTCAGGAGCCAGCAGAAGGCTGACTTGTCCCTGCACTCCACAATTCAGTTTGTTCTTAGCTCCACAAATAAGATTCAAGCACATATTTGACATTGATTCCAAGCACTGTAGCCTAGACAAGAATATGAGGGGTAATAATAAGGAAGAAGGAGGAAAAAAATATACTGTATCTTTCTTTTTAATTTTTATGTCTATACAGTATTGATGCTTTAATGTTTCAATCTGAAATATTTATAGGTTGCAGACAATAGAGTTATAATTGTAATATGTAAAGCCCTAAAGTGGATGGCTGTGTAATTTTACCACAGTAACAGGACAGCTATAGAATAATAGAAAAAAAATTGTTTGGAAGGAATCTCTGAGGTTATTTACTCAACCCCCGCTCAAAGCAGACCTGGCTTACACCTGAGTGCTCAAATTCTTGCACAGCTGGGTTTTGACTACCTGCAAGAATTTAAATTTTACACATTCACTGTGCATCTCTTTCCAATCTGTGACCAGGTCCATGCCCTTCTTTGCTACAGGACAGGGTTTGCATTTGCCTGTGCTGAAATTCACGTGGTCCCTCTCAGTCTGCCCAAGGATGTAGCCCTGCCTGCTGGTGTGTCCAACACCACCTCTAATTTACACTCTCCTCAAAATTTCTGAGGGTCTCATTGTCCAGATTATGACTGTCTGGTTTGAGGGATCCTCCAAAAAGTACACTGAAAGAGTAATCAGGAAAGGTAAATCGAGGAGTATAGGAAGTAAATTAAGAGTGCCCAAGAAAGCATCAGTAAAGAACCATGCTCAGGTGGCAGAGGGATGGCTGGTAGTCAGAGAGCAGAGTGCAGATTACTGATCCTAAGGTTCAAGAGACAAACAAGTGGTGAAGATTTGTGTCATTGGAATGAGAATAGTTGGGCAATGGTTGGAGAAGTTTTTGCAACATGGCTGGAAGTAGGAATTTTGGGGGACCACTGTACAAAATGGGAAGAGGAAACAAGTACTTTTATATTTTTAGCAAAGGAAATCAGTTCATATTAATCCACTCTTAATATTTGATGATACTTTTGTTCAGTCTATGGACTAAAACTATTGTTACTTTCTTTATGCCTATGTAAAGTACTAGAGTGTATTGGGATCACACAATTTCATCAGGGTTAAAGAAAAAATAAGTCTCTAAAGCCTCAGATTGTTCATATTTCAATACTGTAACTGGGTATCCAGATAAAAGAAAAACATTCCTCTGGAAAGGAATAACCCTCCCTGCCTTAGTAAATGCTAAATCTGTGTTCTGTTTCTATTTAAAATGTAGCCAAGCTCTTCAACAAGATGGAATTTCAGTTCACTTGCAGAAAATGTGAAGAAATACTCTGCTTGTTTTTTCCTTCTAGAGTCTACCAATGAATTTTCTTCCATTACAATATGCTGAAATATTTTTTTTCTCCATTGGACAACATTCTCACTGTAACTAGAGGTATTGAGCTTCCCTTAAGTCTACGTGATTTCTAATTATTAGTTTTCCTTCACAGAGACATGAATGAAAATTTTGTGAGTTAAAATAAAGAAGAGCACTGTCCTATTCCCAGCCTTAGATCTGAGTGATAAGAAGTTGCTGGGCAAGAAAATGAAAACAATGATTTTAGCTTTATCAACATTGAGGAAAATTTGTATAGATATCCCTTTAAACAGGGAAAAAAATATGCAAATCAGATGATGATTATAATTGGAAGTACACACAGACTAGCAATAAGAAAGGAAGACAGTTTGTTTGGGAAGTCCTCAATTTTTTACTTTGAGAACATTGTTTTGGCTCTTTCCTCAAATTTATCAGTTTCTAAACTTGACTCAATCAATTATTTAAATCAGAAATAGTGTGCAGACAAAATTTCACATGCACAAAAGGAAGACAGCTACTGGCAAATCCATTTGTGTAAAATAGTAACACCTAACACTATTTCTTAAAACATCTAGACAAAGTCACTTTCTTTGACCAGTGGGAACTCAGGTCATCATCTTAACCTATATAACATTCCTCAGTTAATTAATCAGAAAAAAAAATACTTTGAGATTTTTAATCATCAAGTATACTTTTACACCATCAAGTTTAAAAAACCCAACACATCAGGAGAAACCTTCATGAATTTTTTCTATAATATAATATAATATAATATAATATAATATAATATAATATAATATAATATAATATAATATAATATAATATTAATATAATATTAATATAATATATTGATTGAAGGCATTTACCAAATAATCCCAAACAGCAGACTTGAATCTCTGTAGAGGGCTTCACTTTGAGACCATGTATTAAGAGAGAATTAAAACCTAAATAATACTAATTTAGATAGTATTTAAACCAACCTTCAGCTGACTGGTGATATTGTAGTCTGTTGCTCGGCAACTGCTAGGAGCTGAGAAATTAATTCTTTCTTCTAGACTGATATTAATTGCCTTTTTTTATTAAGCTAGAAAAAAAAGAAACAACATTACAATAAATTTTAAAGTAGGCAGAAGAAGATAATCTGAGGAGAGATAAAGGATTAAGTCATGTAGAAGGAAAACTGGGCAAGGGGGAGAGAGGAGAGGAAAGGATTTGAAACAGGATGTCCAAAATCTGTTAGTCTTAAGTGTAGGAACATTGCCACAGCAATGATACTTGGTTGGTTGGTTGGTTGGTTGGTTTCGAGTTTGGTTTTATTTTTTTTTCACTCTGGAAGAGCTACCCTTTGACAAAATAGAACTGTTTAGATGCAATGATTTTTTTTCTTAAATATAGACCTCAATTTGCATAATAATTTTGTTGGTCCAGTGTTAAAGACCTTACAGATTAATCTTAAATAACCTAAAAATCCCATTAATAATATTTGTTTAAACTGTCTTTGAATGAATAAGGAAATGTAAATTCAGGTACTTGCTGTAACTAGAGTAGAACAAAAACTTGAAACTGGATTTTCAGTAATGAAGATTATTTTATCCCACATTGCAATAACATCCTCTCCTGCTTTCCAAGGCTTTAAAATGTTGCTCTATTTCCAAAATTACTTTCTGCATCATTTTTCATGTTGCTTATAGGAGAATTCCAAAGATCATCTTCTGCAGTGAACAGGACAAGTTGTAATTAGCTGAGATCATGAACATGGCTAGACTTTGCCAAAAAAGAGAGCAGCTTTCATATAGCTCAAATAATTCATTGCAATTAGTTCACCTGATAGTTTGGGTTTAAGGAAAGAAAACAAAACACATTATAATACAGGCATATTAACTACAATACAATTAGTGTAATTGTAATGTAATTACAATGCAGTTGCAATTTGTAAAAATTATTCTTGCTAATGTATCTGAATTATGAAGTCTAAATGAAGTTTACTTGATAGTTTCATCTTCTGTATAACACAAGAGAAACTCCTTGTCCATTGCTTCAGCTGTCTCAATTTTTTTGTTTGTTTGTTTTTTGGAAGCAACTGGGCAAAAATCCCTGATATTCTACTTGCTATAAGGGTGTCCAGTCAACTGCTGGATCAGAACCTCTCTTTGTTTGGAGCCAGTGGCTTTGTCATGAGAAGGGGATTTGGATTGACTTTCCCTTCTACTGCATAAAATGTGTTCAGGCTTAGTGAGTCTAAGCTATATGGATTCCTTAACACGACTTCAGCTGGTTCCTGATGTGACTGGCAAGAGGACAGGGATGTGCCAGTGCTGAGTACCACATTCCTGTGAGGGGCTCAGCTCCAGGGGCCAGGCTGCAGCTGAGGCTGGTGGCCAGTGTGCTCAGGGAGTGAGGCAGGGAGAGAAGATGGCATCTCTGCCACAAAATGCTAGCTTAGTGTCTCTCATTTAACCCTAGAGCTAGGCCAAGGATGAAAGAAGGTGCCTAAGTAAAATCAGATTTCATGCCTAAAGTGGTGTCTGGGATTTAGATGATATCCTTTTCTCCTTAGACAACTGGCTGACTCTTTTTCCCATAGTCCTGCTAAGAGGAGTTGCTGTCACTTGCCTTTAAACAAAGTGTCTTACCTTGATTTGAGGTAAACCAAGTGAGCTCAAGTGCTCCTTACCTGTGCCCCAATTGAGTGTCCTCAGAATTCCCATCCTCTCTCCACTGCCCTGCTGAGTGGGCAAGGGAGCACCAAAGGAGTCTGAGCCAGATGCCCAGTGGAAAAGGCACTCTGCTGGGAAGAGGGAGCAGTGAAGCTGTGGGAGTCCAGAGTGTTCCCCTAGAGGCTTTGAAACCCCCTGGCCAGGCTCTCAAAGACCCTGGAATGAGACCCAAAACTCTCAGGGGCTGGATTTGTGCCCCTGGAAAAATCTACCAACACTGAGAGAAGAAATACAAGCCATGAAAATCAATAGTGTATAAATTAGATTGTTAGAATGTAGAAAAGATAGATTTTTAGGAATGTTCATATTAGAGGCTTTTAGCTAAGATGGGGGATTTGGGGTGTGGTATGCTTCTTTCTCCTTCTTCATGCCATCCATGTTGGAGTGCCACCTTGGCATCCTTCCATTGGATAGAAACAAAGCTGGACAGTGTCATAAAGTTGTAGTGTATTGGGAAATAATTGTAAATATCAAATACGTAATTTAGAGTATAAAAGATAAGTCCTGCCTCTGCCAGGCAGATTCCACCCTGGACATCTGGCTGGACAGATGGCTGTTAGCTGGACATAGAACTTTTGAGATAAGAAACAATAAACAACCTTGAAACCTCTGAGAACAGCCTCCCCCAGTCTTTCCTCGGCGGCTGTTGGAAAAACCCAAACTCCAGACACCTTTATGTCCTCCTGAGGTGACCTCAAGCCTAAGCAGACACCTCAGGCTGTGACATGAAGCTGTCTGAGAGGCTGCTGCAGATTGTTTCCCATGACTTTTCAATGCAAAATGCCAAAACAGTTGTGGGAGCAGGAGCCAGGGCTTCATGGATTACACACATCTCCAGTGCAGCTTGCTAGAGATTGGTATGCCTCTTCCTGGAGACAGCAAGAACTGCAGCACTGTCTTGAACATTGAAATGCCAGAGGAGGATTTGGGAATAACCTGCACAAATGAATCACCTCCCTAAGTTTCCATGAGAAAGGTGCTGGAATGCATCTTGAAAGAAATGGGTTCCTATCCTTTTCTAAAGCCCCTGACCTCAATGGTGTCTTGTGAAAAAAGAGAATTGCAAGAATGCAGGAGAAACTGTAGTCTGTCAGCTTTACTTAGTTCTCTGTATGTGGAATTAAGTTACTAATTAGGGTAGGGAGCCTTAAGAGAAGTCACATGCTCTTTTGCCCTGAAGATTTTTAAATTAAAAATACTTGAAAAGACCTTCTTAACACAGCACTGGGAACTAATTGGTTGTGGCTGTACACAAGGAAGTGTTCATTATTTTCAGTTTGCAAAATATCCTTATCCTTAGTATTTCAAGAGTTTTGCTAGTACTTAGATGGAAAAACATCATTAAAAGTAAATAGGTTATACTGAGGGAATTTTTTTAGCATGAAGTACTCAATCTCTTGCCAGAACTTAATGAAATTTATGATGTGAGAATGTCTACCAGCTGAAAAAAAAACCCAAAAAAAAAAAAAAAAAAAACAAAAAAAAAAAAAAAAAAAACCACCAAAAAAAACCCCCAAAAAACCACAACCCAAACCCTAATTTTTTTTCAAGCTGTAACAATTCTATAATAAAATAACCTTTGGAGTAGCTACGTTAGGGATTTTCACAGGCACCACACACACTATGCATAGAGAAAGGATTAACTATTTGTGGGAGAGCTAAGATCATTTTGCAGTGTAAAAGTAGCTAGTCCAGCCTTTCTTTGTTCCCAGCTGTATACACTAAGTGGATCTCTTATACCTAGCTGAACATCCTTAGACTAGAACAGCTGTATGAGTAGAAGCCCACAAGTTTTTAAGGATTCTCTGCCACTCCACTCCATAGGGCAGCAGCTTCTCTTTGTGAAGAGCACTTTCTATGCAGGCACTTCAACTGCTCTGGTCCTCACAGAAATCCCCAGATCTTCCCAGGGACTTGGGTGGATCCAACATGGAGCAAGGCACTTCCAGAGTTCTGAGCTGAGGCAGGCACCATCTGCCTGACTGCTTTCACTCAGGCAGTAGCAGCCCTTGCTGCTCAAATAGGACTCTCAGGAAAGGGCATTATTGGATGATCAAGAAGAATGAATCATAAATGTGGGCTTTGTCAGCTGCTGTGAAAAGCATATTCTTCTGTATGATGAAGAAAATTCAGTATATGGGAAAATATTATTATTTAATGAACTCCCATTGTCATTCTCATTTGAAGTTGCTAATGAGGCTGAAGTCAATATCCTTCATCTGTTCAGTAAAGTGAATTCTTCATCCTGACAGTCCAAGATTGCCAGTGGGAAGAAGCAGATTTGTGAGAAGAGCTAAATGGTGTTTACTGTGGTGACTGATTATCTCCTGAAGAATCATGTGTTTTTCTCCAACAGTAGAGGATATAATTTAATTAGACTGTTATTTTAAATGTTCTGACTTTTTTTAATGCATTAACTTATGGCCTGTGGCTGATAGAAAAGAAATTAACGCTGACTCCTTTGAGTGTGGAATGAATTGCAGTTTGCAAGGGGAGAAAATTAATTATAAATGCCTGCTATTTAAGTTTTCCAGATTCAGATGATAAATGAAGCAATTATTACATGTCAAGTATATAAACAGTAATTCGTCAACATTTCAGCTTATTAATTCTAACATTTGCCATTCCATGTAACATATTTATCACTTTTTATTGCTTGCTGATGAAAAATTTAGCTTAGTTCTCTCAATTATCTTTACACAGCTGCATAATGAAGCAACAAAGTAGGGATGTATATCACAGTCCTGAACACCATGAAAGGGTTCTTGTTTGTCTTCAGTTGAGCTCAGAAGTGAGACCTGAGCCTGACCCAGCTACAGGTGTTCATCCTCATTTCAGCTTCCCAGCCTTGCTTTCAAGGCGTTGTGCTGCCATGCTCCTGATTGCACTTCAAAATCCATTTCTGCCTGTAAATATGTGCCCAAGCCCTGCTGATTCAGTCTGACTGGGTACTCCTTCCTGCTCTTTCTAATCCCATCTCTGTGGCTTTCCTCATCCTTCTTCTGTGCCTGCAATTACATAGGAGCTGGACTGGGGGACCTCATTTTCAGACCTGTCTGTGAAATCTGTGGAGTTCTGCTGCACTCTCCACAAACTCTGCATTGGTGTGTGTGACCATTTCCTTTCACCCTCTCATTCCCAGAGACATCTCTCTAATCCAGAATCCTCCAAATTTTACCTTATGGACTAGAAACAAAGGCTTAAGCTCCCTCTTGGCAGGCAGCTGTGTTTGTTAATGAACTATTTATGGAGCTCTTGTAAAATCTTCCTGCTCTGCACTGATGCTTTGGTCTGGAGGCTCTTCCGGTACAGGGTGTCTGAATGCAGAAGCATGGCCATGCAAGTGGATAGATCACAAGTCAGACAGTCTGGGTTTCTTAACAGATTTTGCTGCTGTGTGATATGTGATTAATTGTTTATATCCCAGGTGAAATTCTGGCCCAAGTTACACTGATGGAAAATTGCCATGACTTTAATTATTTATTATTATTCCTTCACAAGGTTAGCCAAACCAGGTTTTGGGCTGCAAAAAACACAGTAAGCACATGGCACTTGAATTTAAAGGAAAAGGAAAATTTAAAAGCACATTTTACAAACCAGTCACTTTGGGAAAGGCATGTATGCTGGCAGCTGCTGAAATGGCTACAATATACTCATTTTAGGCTTACCTGTAATCAAATGTCTTTGCTGATAACTCAAAGTCTTCTTGCCTTAAGTCTGCATCAGTCCAGAAAGAAATCCCCAACTTTGTATGATCAGTATTTATTTTTTAAATAATTTTTTAATTGCCCATACAAGACATTACCAGTATTATACTTGAGCATAGATGGAACAAATGACAGGCTGACAGCGTTTGTTCACAAGACAGTAGTAGAACTAGAGAGGAGGATGTCATAACATGTGACATCCCAAAATAAATTATGGGATCATGAATGTAACTTTTTAGTGTACAATCTCAAGTTTGTTCCATATTTCCACCCATATCCTGAGGTGAAACAACTTTTACCTCTTTAACAGCAGTCTCTCTCCTCATCTTGCTGTGGTTTAAGGAGCCACTTGCAGATGTTCAAGATTACTTTCCTGCAAGAGAGAGGGAAGTTATTACATTTCTCTTAAGAAAATAAACTCTTCTCCACATTTGCCTAGCATATGTCTCAGGCTGTGCTGCTTGTGTTATCTCACAGTGTAAAACAAAAGTCTTAGAAGCTGTATTTGTATGAAGAGTCATTGTGATGCTCACTGCTTAACCAGGCATTGTGTTTTAATCACAGCTGAGAGCTAAGTACTGTGAAGACACTTGCTCACAGACCTGTAAATAAAGCCCCAGGGTAATAATAATGATAATTATAATTCTAATAATAAATAAAGAGGCGACAATAAAGAGAGAGAGCGAGGAATAAAAGCACAGAAAAACAAGGGATGCACAATTCAAATGCTCACCCCCTGCTGACCAATGTCCTGTCTATCCCTGAGCCATGAAAATCTGCTCCCAGCCAGCTCATCCCAATTTATATACTGGGCATGATGTTCTATGGTATGGAAGAACCCTTGGGCCAGTTTGTGTCAGCTGTCCTGGCCATGTTTACTGCTGGTTTCTTGTACACCTATCCACTGGCAGAGCATAAGAAACTGAAAATTCCTTACTTAGGGTAAGCACTGCTCAGCAACAAGCAAAGCATTGGTACATTATCAACATTGTACTGTAGCAGCTACTGGAAAGAAAAAAAAAGAAAATTTCTATCCAACAAAACCAGGACACTAGGAATAAGAAAAAAGGGTTTAATTTCTCTTTTACACTCTTATACATTCTAAGAAAATCACATATAGGTATTTCTGAGATAATCACCTTGTTTGGAAAAGTCAGAATTTATTTAAATCACTTCTTGTCTGTAGTAATACTTTCTTTCAGCTTATGTTTTTAATGAGAACTGAAACAAATGCTGACTTTCATTTGAAGAGTATCTGAAGCAGTGTTTTTCAGATGTACATGTCCCTGCTTAATTTAACTGGCTTTAACAATGTTTGAAGATGATTTAGATGTCCTCTGCTGACTCAGTTACCAAGCATGCTGGAAAAGCAGAGTCATGTGCCTGTGCACCTCCACCACCAGTGCTCTACTTGCTGCTGCTCTTTTTGATTGATATATCTGAATACCTCAGTCCATTCAGGGGGATCTCTAGACACTCTGCTTAGCTGCAGGCTAGAGTTACCTCCTAGGAGATGTGATAGAAATATTTTAATGAGAATATTGTATTTTAAAAATCCTTGCAGTAAATAAACCAAGTTTTATTTGGTTTGTTGTTTCGTTGGGGTTTTTTAATGGATAAACTGCTGTTTACAGAGATAATTATCCTGTACAGAAGCAGCAGCTTTAGCTATACTAAAGGTTCTCATAATACTTTCCATGCAGCCTCAGTAGAACTCTTCATTGGAAAAGGTAATCAAAATTTCATAGCAAAAATCTAAGGCTGACACTTATCCAAGCTGTTCTCATTTGGAGCTGGACAGGAAAATGAGAGAAAATTTCTCAGAATCTGAAGGGTATTGAAGGGAGACCACTTCAGATATTTTTGAGCAGAAATCAACTCACTAGCTAAATTAAGGAGTACATGCTGTGCAACTTCAGCTCACTGGAAATGCAAAGCCTGGGCTTTTTTCAGTAGGCCTTCCAGCAAAAACAGTCTCAAAATAAAAATATATAAATCCATTCCAGTCTGGGCTGCCTGCAGGGATGTGAGAGAAATAAAACATCCCAACAAGATGTATTTATGACATCTGGAGCAGGCTCAGTACAATAAGGTTTGGGCCAAAGACTGAATACCATTTGGTAAGCTATCCACAGTGACAGTGGGCAGAGAAGGAACATAGCAAACCATTTACCTAATGATTGAGCAAATAGTCTAGATCTTTTTAAACAAAACTATTTTGAAAAATATTTCAGTAACAGCTAAAAAATGTGACTAATAAAACCCCTAGATTTGTCCAGGAGCACTTGCAGTAAGTCACAAGGAATGCAGCTTCTATCCTCTGTACACCATTATCACCACAGAAATGAAACAGGTAATTTATAAGATGCCAAAAATTTGCTTGTCAGGCTACAACAACATTATTTATTTTTGTGCTTGGTTGAAGGTCTTTTGTTATTTTCTTGAGGGGTGGGAACAAGAACAGCACTCTGCTGAATGCCAAAACAGTGTGACAATTTTTTTAGCAGCATTACCAAAAAAAAAGTTGTTTTGAACTTTTGGTGTTGACAAAATCAAAGGTATTATGGAAAAGGTAAATATTCTATATTCCAACCAATATGGGTTGAGTGAATTTGACTTATGGAATTTCTTGCACACTACCAAAAGCAATGTCATGAATATTAATCCTGTCTCTAGGTTAAGGAAGGAGCAGAAATACTGCAGATTAGATTTATCAATATTAAATACAGAAGTAATTTAAATTCTAAACATGTTTTAATCTTGACAATATTTGATACAGAGGTTGATAAAGAGGTTTCTCTTTACACAAAAAGAGAAAAATAAGTGATTCTTTTTTCATAGGCTTCCTCAAAAGTCTTTAACATCATCTGAATTAAAAAAAAACCAAAACAGATTCACAAAATTTTTCTGTTACCTTTAAACTGACAGCAGGAAGCATCAAGCTAAAGAATACCTGGGTTTTAATTGATGTATCTAATATATATCCTTTCCATTTAGTGTTTGGATATGCAAATCTTGTCCTTCAGTGCATATGTCTTCTTTCCATCTCTAGTTTTAAAAGTTCTTATTCTGTCAATCTTTACAATCAAAATTTTGTTTAAGCACAGAAACTGGTTCTAGCAGCCTCTCATTTAGGAACAAAATCCATTGAGAGGGGAAAAGTAAAGACAGAATGGAGGTTTTCCAAGAATCAATAAACATTTAGGAAAGTACTGGAGATGAGAATGTGTAAAATTGTTATCAAGCTCCCATGTTGGTGCATTTATTCACTACTCTTGGAAATGTGGAAGTGCCAGTATGGTCCTGTCTCCACTGAAGTCAGAGGAGAAGGAGTTGGTTTTCTGACATGGATCCAGGTGCTTTGCAATACAGAGATTTACCATATCTCTAAGAAATGGCTTGTCTGAAAAGTACAGAGAATATCACACAGGGTTGGTTTGCAACATGACCAGGAAAAACACTGTACCTCCTTTTGCAACTTTGTCCCATGAAAACTGAGTTACCTGTAGGAATTACACTCAAAACAAATGTTGAGTCCAAGGCTTGCAGTACCTTAATCAATGTGCAATTAACTGTTCCTATGAAAGAGAGGAGAAAAGCAAGCTGAGCTTTATCTTGAATTCAGTTCTTTGCAAAGTGGTTTTCAAAAAAGCCAACAGCAGCATTCCCACAGCCATAGATACAAATCCATGGAGCTCATGTCCTCTCCATTTACTTTTTCAGGTGCATGACCAGTTTCTAATGTCCTCAGAAGTTATTTTGCTATGGCATGTGTAAAAAAGTCCTGAAGCTGCTCTGAAATTCTTTATTCCAAGAGTAAAGTGACAGATAAGAAGCCAGGGGCCCACCTGCAGGTAACACCTGTCTGCATGAGTAGACAGCCAGCAGACAGTGCCATAGTGCCCAGGAGCTTTGTGTGGACTTGTGGGATGTGTCCAGCCCTGGCAAGGTGCACCTTGACATTGGATGCCTCAGAATTCCTGGGCAGGGATCTGTCTCCTTCTAAGTCCAGAGGAACTGCTTAGGTGTGTAATTTCTGAGATTCTTTCTAAGAGTTTTGGTTTTGCTGTAGCTGGCTGGAGTGTGGAGGGGGGCAGCCCAGTGGAAGTGGAGAGGTTCCAATTCCCACTTGCTGGCTCTGGAAAGCTCTCCCTGCAGCAGAGCCCCTCTACACTGGCCCCATGGGTGTCCCTGGAGCACTGGGCATGCAGTCAGGCACTGTCTCACAGCTGCAGGATAAGGTGAGGACATGGCTGGGAAAGCAGCAGGTGAGCTCACAAGATGAGCAATTCTGGTACATATTTGGAAAATTGCAGGCCATTAAGCTTGATTCAATATTGGCTGTAAATCCAGGACTGCTGTTCTTTCCTCCTCAGATTGGTGCAAACACAAGGAAGAATGCAAGTCACTCATGAGGAAAAGTTTTCAGGGGATTATAGTCTCAGGCATTAAACAGCTCTCAAGTGTATTATTATACACATCAGGTCAAGGAGCACTGTGAAGACTGTTCTTGCACTCGTGTAGGACCTTCTTCCCTCTAACTGCAGACTAAATTTTCTGTAATTTCTGACAGACCTCTGCTCTTGTGTTCTCAGTCTCCAGATAAATGTTTTTCTGAGTATTTGAATTTGCCCTTCAAGTTTCATCTTTTCATAATGTTGCAATGTATTTTCTCATCTAGACAGTATCAGCTTACTTGGCTCCAAAGTAGTCATGGATACATACAGTCTTTTAAATAAAATTTTACAGTAAAATAATAAATTATTAAGCATTATTTCGGTCATATTTCTCTTTACATTTTAGCCCATTTTATGTAGCCAGACTTCAAGGTGGGCAGTTCCTGATAATCAAATACTAAACAAAAAATTATGTTTCATAAAATATAATTATAGAATGCTTTGGGTTGGAAGGGACCATAATGTTGTTCCAACTCCCTGCCACACCTCCCACTAGACCAGGTTGCTCATCTAACCTGGCCTTGAATACTTCCAGGGATGGAGCATCCAGAGCTTCTCTGGATAACCCATTCCAGAGCCTCACCAGCCTCAGGGTAAAGAATTTCTTCCTACTGTCTAATTTAAACCTTCTCTCTTTCAGTGTGAAGCCATTCCCCTTGTCCTGTCACCACATGTCCTTGACAATAATCTTTCTTCATCTCTCTTGTAGGCTCAGTACCTTCAGCTACTGAAAGGACACAAGTAGGTGACCCCAAAGCCTTCTCTTTCCCAGGCAGGACAAACAGTTCTCTCAGCCTTTCCTCGCAGGAGAGGTGCTTCATTCTCTTGGGTCAACTTGTTATCCTCCTTTGCACTTACATAATGATGTAACTAACACAATCACATGGGGGAATGCAGAACAAGTCCTGGTTTTTCTCTTTAGTGTTGGAAAGAGTTTAGTGATGAGCTACTGGAATCAGTCTGTCATGGTTTTAAGTCCAGCTCTCTTTACCCCCCACTTCAGTGGAATGAGGAGGAGCATTGAAGGAAAACTTGTACATTGAGATAAGACCAGTTAAATAATTGAAAACGAAGTAAAATACAAAAATAATGGTAAGTATTAATAATGATAATAAAAAGGAAAAAAAAACCAACAAGTGATGCGCAGTGCAATTGCTCACCAGCTGCTAACAGAGCCCCCTTCCCAAACCCAGATCAGCCAACCTTTCAGGCAATTCCCCCAGTTTACACACAAGGTATCACATTCTGTGGTGTGGAATATCCCTTTGGTTAGTTCAGGTTACCTGGCCCATCTATGTTTCCCTCCAGTTTGTTCTTTTGCCTACCTCCTCACTGGCAGAGCATGAGACAAGGAAGAAAATAGTCCTTGCTTAAGATAAACATGATTTGGTAAAAAACCAAAATACCAGCGTGTTATCAACGCCATTCACATTCTAAATCCAAAATAAAGCACTGTGTACTGAGAAGGTGTTAAGTGTAGCCCAGCTGAAACAAGGACAGAGCTGCTCCAGGCTGGCACAACCCTCTGCAGCTGGGTTCTGTATGGTGCTGACCTCGTGCCACATCCTCCATCCAGCTCAGAGCATCCAGCTGGGACCATCCAACCCAGACCATCCAGCTCAGAGCATCCAGCTGGGACCATCCAGCCCAGACCATCCAGCCCAGAGCATCCAGCCAGGACCATCCAGCTCGGACCATGCAGCCTGGACCATCCAGCCCAGACCATCCAGGTCTGACCATCCATCCTGGACCATCCATCCTGGACCATCCAGCCCAGACCACCCTCGTTCTCTGCCCTTCCCCACCAGATGGAGCTGCAAGGCACAGCACGAGCTGCAAAGGCAGACCTTGATGTGAGGGAAAAACACACATTTCTGAACAAAACCCAAAATTACAGTGGCAGAAGTGCTTGCAGACGTTCTGGAGTTCAGGTAGATGCCTTGTAAAAATCATGTGCAATTTCCAGTGCATGAATTTTGTGGCATCTATACCTCACTGTAATTTTCTGAGCACTCTTTGGACTGCTTGTTTATTCTCAAAAGAGTGCAGAATTTTATTTCCATAGCTGTCAGTTTACTAAAACTTGAGAATGTGAACATGCTTGCAGGTATTCTGGAGGAAAAATTAATTATACAGCCTGAATATCTGATACTTTTTGCAGCTTCTTGAAAGAAGTAAATTAATTTACATTTTTTTTCCCCAACCAGATCTAACACTACAGTGTTAGGGGTCAGGAAGATAAGCTTTAAAACACTTGCATATATAAAAAATAATGTTTAAGCTCCTTTTATTATGAACCTGGTTAATGTTACACAACTAAGTGAGTTATTTTTTGAAATAGCTGTTTTCCCATCCACACATGAAAAAAGAGACTGCACAGCAGGGGATGTTAGCTGGTACATAGTTTTTTTCAATGTTATTGCAATGACAGCTTTGGGTTGGTGGTTGACATTAAAATGAAAGAAAAATATTTTCCAGCACAGCTAGTTGAAGAGCCAAGGCCATGACAAAGTTGTTTAGCAGTAAAAGAATTGACTTTTACAGACTCTTTAAAAGAAGCCTCAAGCAACTTAGAGGCACAATGTCATATCAGATAGTAGCACCACATTTTTAGCCAGAAAATAAAGCTATTTGAAGATGCCAGCTCAGTAATTATTTTGCAATAGCTAAATATAATGATATCAGCATCTTCAGAATCTGTGAGACTGGTTTCCTTCATGTTGCTATGATACCATATTATTATTTGATATAATATGCTATGAACCAGTGTAGGAATAATAGTCAAGAGTAAAAATGAATAACTCAAATGAAAAAAATTCTCCCTTTTCAAAAAACACTATTTATCACACATTTTTCCTCTGAAAAGAAACCCTGTGAAACCTATATCTGTAGGTATCATGTTTACTGTTTTTCAAGAGCACCAGTATCAAATATGGTTACTTTCCAAGCTGTTTGCCTTTCCTAACTGCTATTTCTTCTAACTAATCTGTGGTACAGACTGATTTCCCAGGCCTCTGAAATAAAATACAAATGTGATTTTTGCAGAAGATACTGAAGATGATTTTGTAAAGGATCCAGTTTGGATAGCCCATTGCTAGGCTAATGAGGGTAAACAGGTACACAGGAGGCAGCTGACTAAATCATTCTCATGGGAATGGGTAAAGCACAATAAACTCTGTCCATTTATCAAAAGTGACAATTGGCTTATTGCCATTTTTCACTAAGATTAAAGAATCAAGCTCAAGATCCTTTGTTTGGTGTACCTTTGGCTGAATTATCTTCATCTTTGGAGATCAGGAGTTCTATAAAATCCGCCAAGGACCAGGAGCCCTGAGCCCACCTGGCTGTGAGGAGGGGCAGAGCAAGATGCAGGGCAGTCTGATCAGATACAGTCAAGCTCTTCCTTGGAGCAGCCTGGGTTTACCCCACACAGTCATCATGCATTCAGCTGTTCTGTGAAGTTTATCCACATTTAAAAAATTCAGTCATGCTGCTAAAGGGTCTGGGGAACATGTAGTCAGTGAAACAATATTTGATGCTGTTACAAAATTGACCTTCTAACAAATTTGTAGTTCTCAGGAAACTTTGAATAGTTTCACTTGATCAGATGATTTAGAGTGAGATCAAATTTTGAGATATAATTTGTCATGAATTAGAAATCTTACTTTTCTGCAGTGAAGACATCTTCTGCCACTAACACAAGAAAGCAAGAATCTATATTCCAGGATATCATTAGGGTCAGAAAGAGTTGCTTTAAAGTTATTTCAGCAGGTAAAATGAACTCAAGTTCAGTCTGCTTAAGACAAAACAAACAGCTAAAGAATAGAAGAAATAAATGTTATAATTCTCTGTTCTACATTTAAATGAATTTATTTTATACCATATTTTGTGTCTTTGTCTTCTCCCACTCCAGTAATTACCTCTTTAACCATTTACCTTGGGAACAGACAACGTTCTATAGGCACATGGTTCTGAGTGAAACAAATGGACACTGGTGTAGTCCTCTCAAAACACCACACCAGGTATGATGGCACAAAACAGCACTACAGGGTTTTGCAAAACAGAGCAAGACCTCATGTTCCTTCATATTCTGTACATATGTATTTCCTATGGTATATATGCAAGAAATTAAGAGCTATTTTATTAACCAATACATTCATACAATATTATTCTTTGTTAGCTTAAGTGTCCACTTTGAAAATTTAAACATATATATGATTAATACTTAGAGATTTATGTGCTATAAATTATATATTTTTACATACTTAATTTGCTTATGAACATGCTTTGAATGTTAATGCAAATTAAAGATAACTGTTGCTGGTTTATGACCTGCAAAATACTTATCATTTGTTAAGAATGGCTGGACCAAAAGACCACAAATAATATGTGGTTGCCTTTTCCTGGAAAGAGAGTCTGTCATGCAGTATCATGAGGAGATAAATTAATTTGCTATAAATGAATCAGTTTGGCTAAAATCAGTACAATCCCTAATGGAACATCAGCCCAGATTGACCAGTTTTATCTGGCTGATATTAGAATACAAATTATGCCCATAGGTGAATTTAACAAATATTAATTCTTGCACTGTAAGCTATCTTTACCTAGAGACTACCTTTACCCAGAGCACAGATCACTCACTTCAACATCTAAATAAAATCTCTTCTGCTTTGTGAAAGGACAATAAAGATTTATTCAGCACATTTGATACCTGCTAAATTAGAAAACAAGAGGAACTCTCTCAATTTAAAATATCTTTCACAAACAGCACAGATATTACTTTTCTCAAGCACAAGAGATTTAACACTGCATCTGCAGTATATTTTTAAAAACACCTGTGGTGTGTAAAATGCCCTGGATCTCTAATGCAAAAACATAGAACTAGGAAGGCCCTGAAACAGTTAGACAGGCTTGCTGCCATTGAGTATTTAGGCATTGGCAAGAATTAAAAGAACTTTCTAATGCAAGTAATTAACTTACTGCCAATTTTGACATTACTTTGCTTTTCCTTTAAATGTCTACAAAACTCCCACAGCCACCACAACTGTGTATTTCTACACAGGTGCCAGCAGGACTTCATGTAATTTTTTGTCTAATATAGACCTGAATATGGTGGGGCTTTAGGATGTTGTACAAGCAAATGAAACTGAGGGTGACTGTCTCTTCCTAAGGACCCACTCACCATGGTGATTTGATTAATGCATGAGTTAGTGCTGTTTTCAGAGCTATAACCTGGGCTAGTGAAATTAGAATTCGCAGCTTTCCAATTATATTCAAATACTCTCTGTCAACATTAGCTGCCATTCTTATTGACAAGCAACCAGAATCTCTTGATGGTCAAATTTGAACTTAGCTTGATCAAGCATGATTTGTTCTTCACCTCCAACTCTGGATGTGCAGAGGAGGAGAAGCACAGTGGGAAACAATCACAGATGGGCCACATTTTATCCTCTTCTTTCCCCCCTCTCCTTAAAGCTAGTTACTACTATTTTGTCTGCAACAACTTTATTCTATTTCTAGTATCTACATTCTGAGAATCTCCCAGTTTAGTACTCAGAGCCCAGATTTACTTCCAGCCCTTCAAGATTCATTTGTTCAACTCATTATTATCTCAATAAGAAAAAAACCCAAAATCTTTCAGACAGTGGAAGGCAGAGTTGTCAGCTTCTCTTCAGTATATAAATGGTATCTGCTGGACAAAATCTCTATTTTCCAGGTTAGCCTATGGACAAGGCTCAGGTATGGCAGTGTTAGCAGTCTGTAAGTAACTATCTGGTACACTGTTTTATTACTTGCTGGATGTTCTGACCTTTTTTGGGGTTTGTGGGAGTACCAGGTATCACTAGAACCACAGTGTCATTTACACCAGGTCACTGCCTCCTTGGTGGTCAGGATAATATTGGGCTGTTTGCTCCTCCACTTGTTTCAAAAAGCATCACAGTGAGCTCAGCTGTATGATGCCTCCCTAGTAAATGCAAAAGCAGAAAAGGAAGGTAACACATCTTTCAGGAATTTTTTTTTTTGACTGGAAGAACCCAACCATGTAAGCAGGGTTGACAACAGGGATGTCACAAACCATATTATTAGTAGAAAACAGGATTACTGAACTGCCAGAGACTTTAAGTGAAACCTTACCCTAACCTTGTCAAGGTCACAGAAGTGTGATGTTGTCTTCATTTCTATAGGAGATCTCATATTTCTGATGGTTTTCCCAGTAAGAGAGCAACTGCAAGATTTCCAACCTTGAAAATAATACACAGCATAAGCAGCTGGGAACAGCTGGAGCTGTTGTTAATATCTTGTTACATGGATACTGTTGAGTACTGTAAGTACTTTCCAGGAAAAAATGATGGAAAAATTTTGCTCTGATATTGCCATGCTGTCACAAAAGGGAGCGTACACCAAAGAACTCCTTGCTTGGTCCACACTGTTAAATGTTCACTGCTAAAAAGAGACATAAATAATGCAACAATTGAGTCTCATGTGGGAACATTCCTTGACTCACTGTAGTATCTATCATGCCTTCCTTCCTTTTTGTGCAAAACCTTTGAATTAGATGTCCACTGTTGAAAATAGTCTTTTGAAATCAGTTGCTGTTTGTAGAGTGAGATGTTTAGTATGCATTGCCATGTGCAAAGACTGAAGACAAACCTTGTGCAATACTAAACTAAATAATCACAATAAATGGAGTAATTTATTAAGTTAATCCTGGAAACTTAAAATGTAGATGTCCCTGCTGAACCAGAAACCCTGTGTCATTTGTGTCACCCACATACAGATGTTTTTAAACTAGAGAGAGTGCTCTAACAAAGCCTAACTGGAGAGAAGATTTGATAATGAAAAGCAGTGATTCTGTTTTCATAAAAGTAGCATACACTCTTTTCCCTAAAAAGAATTAAAATATTTACTGTAGTAAGTTCAAAAAAAAAGACACAGGCTGAACAAAGCTGCCCTCAGCTCAACCAGCAACATTATGATTCCTGTAACACGTTCCAGTGGCTTCTGCACTGGGCTTCTAGCTGTGGTAAATTCTTCATGTTGTAATCCAGCTGAACTTTTAAAAGTAGTACTTCTAAGGATAGATGGAGAAGGAAAAGAAGACTACTGAGTAGGATAACAGCAGTTTGTAGGTGGAAAGTACAAATATGAAGGAATGGTTTTGAGGCAAGTAGGAAAGTAGTTGAAAGTATCAAAACTCTTAAAAGTCTGACTCTAATGCAGCCTCTATTGTTTCTATCTTGTCAAGTATTCATATGTATGGCTGGAATAAAAACCCTGGTCCGTGGGGAATTGCTCTCTAGAAACACTCAGCTGCCTCCCACAACCAGTGGCACAGTTCACCTCATCTTTTATGCAGTTCTGCATTTGAGAATGTGCTGACTCCTTGCAGTAAGCAAGTTTCAGCACACAAAGGAGTGTCTTGATTTCTTTCTCAAATTTTAAAAAATTTCTCACATTTTGCAAAAATAACATTTGATATGGAAAACTAAAACATGAGAGATCCCAAAATAACCTTTATCAAGAGTTCAGTGTATATCATGCATGTGACATTCTATATAGCAATGCAAATAACATCTATGACAATGTTATGTAAATTGACAAAGAATTAAAATAATAATAATAATAATAATAATAATAATAATAATAATAATAATAATAATAATAATAAGGTCTTCTACAGATACATTGGCCAGAAAAATAAACTGGTACATATAGAAGTACTCTAAAAAGCTCAAATTGTGGTTAATAAGTGCTTTCTGACCTTTTATTTTTAATTTTGTGAAAAAAAAGATAAAAGAACCATCTGAGCTACTTATCTCAGTATCAGCTACAGATAACACAGAAAGGGGCACCTCTAGAGTAGTATTCATTAAACCTTGCACCAATACTCAAAAACAGATCAGAAAATTCGTACCTTCTCTTCACCACTTACAAAGAGAAGACAGATTAGTCATTTAAAACATGCCTGTAAATAGATAAAAATGAATCCTACCTCCAATTTTCAATCAAGTCTGTCTTCCCTAACTAAAACATTGTAATTTTAGGTGTCCTACAATTTCTCTATGTTGGCTAGATAAATTATAAGGTTTTTTTAAGAATGGTTATGTTTATGGTGGCCACCTAGTAAATTTGGGTGCAGCTTTATCAGCAATACTATAATATCAATCATGCATGTGTTAGGCAAAAAGTTTTAAAATTGCTAAGCACCAATTTCAGTATCTAAAACATTAGCTTTATTAGGTAATAGGCAGTTGCACACAAAATCTTGTTTACAAAATCAAAAATTTCAATGTAAGGGAAAAGCAGCTGTCTCCTTGAAACTTTGTGTTTCCAAACTTTTGCAGGGAGCACTTTTGGATAGATTATTAACAAATAAGAACTTTAATATACCTCTTCTTACTTATATTCTTAACATTATAGACCTGGAACTCTATTTTGATTTTTCCTGCTTCATGTTTCTTTTTTCTGGAACTTCTCTCTCTTATGTGGGATCATTATATTCCTTGTCCTTCCCTCTTCTTTGTCCTTTTGCTTGAGCCTTCCCTCCTCATAGTGTCCCTGGAAATTTGGATTAATATCTTCATGTCACAAAGCCATCAGCAAAGCTTTCATGGTGACTTCATGTAAATTTCTCCACTGATTTCTATAGATGCTTCCCCATTACAGCAATAAAAGAGCAAGATGGTAGTGAAACCAGCTTGTACACTGCAATTCATAGACAGGGCAGTTCTCCTGACAAGAAGGTTCAGTCTTGCAGTAAAAAAATGCCCAGCATTTTTGGGAAGTTGTCTGTCAAAAAGATTTCTAAGTTTCCCCTCTAGAGATAGGGCAAATTTGCAATAAAATCTTCAATTAAATCAAATTAATGGGTATAAATATGCTGAAAAGCTTCACATTTATAACATGTAAAACAAATCTTTATTCTATATATGGAGAAGTATTAAGGGTTGTATTATTTCCTACAGGCAAACACAAGGCTTTGATTAGACAAAGCCATTTCTTTCTAAGCCATTGCCTTGCTTCTGCTGCAATTCTCATTTTGAAAAAACATCATATAAGATATTCTTGCATGCAGTGAACTTGTTTGGATGCTGTAAGGTTAATGCTTGGATTCCATGTTGAATAAGGAACACGTGTCAGCTCTGTTTGCCCTAAGGCCAATGAAAAGGAATCTGTCCATGAAAATTAGATAATTTCTTAGCAATATAATTTAAACCTTCTTTTCTCCCCATATTATGAAAGATAGTGTGAAGCACTGCAAGATGAAAATCAGAAGTAGCTCAGACATTCCTTTTGGCTTGCTGACTGTATTATTTTCCAAATCCATGCAAATTACTAACAGACAAAACAGCATTCAAGATGCTCTTGACTTATTCACAAGAGATAAGAGATACCAGATATGCACAAGCTCACTTAGTTTCTGAAGGAACTGGAGTTCCTCAGCAAATTATTTTCCCCCAAGATTTTGAGTCTGTCATTTCTTGCTGGACTGCTAGTGAAGTCGTATTTGAGAGTGGCAGCTGATTTATCTGGGATTATGAAGTTAACAGTATTTTCTAGTTTTCTATCACAGTGCCCCAGCAAAAACATTACAAACATGAAACCTACCAGATTCTGGATGAGTCTGAAGTGACCTAACTCTGATAAAACTCAGGGAGTTTTGCCTGAGCTTACACAACAACCACCCACCCACCCACCCAACCAACCAACCAACAAAAACCCAAACCACAACCAATTAAATTGAATTAAAAGTTCTGTGACTTTCTGTGGTGATGTCCAAAATCAGTTTGGAACTGGATTTGGGAGTGCTCACCTCTGAAGGTTTTCCATCGCAGGTCATGACCATTGGAGGATGGGTGGCACTCAGTCATCACCAGCCCCTTCAAGGTGCTTCCAGGATCAAGGGCTATTTATTCTATTAGGAAAGTTTCAGGAGTTTTGAGAAGCTGGTGTCTCAAACTCTGATTTAGCATATGCCTTGTTATAATAACAGCAATCTAGAAATGATTCAGGTAAAGTTTAACAGCATGTCTTTGGAGGCCATCAGAGCTCTTAGTGATACTGCTCTCTCAAGAGACAAAATCCCTTCTGGTATTTCCTGTGGAGTAGGAAACTCCCCTTCCTCATCCTGCCCCCTGTCCAGGAGAACTTCTTGGCTGGTTCCTTATATCTGGAAAAGAGCCCAAATAATCATCCTAGTGAATAATGATGATTAAATGGGTATTTCTAATTTCTGCAGGAGAATGTATTGTAACTCTTCACCCTCATATTATCTATATAAAGCATGTAAGTCTTGTAAAATAAATTACTAATGGTACTTTTTAAACCATACATTTTTCTTAATTAGAATATGCACAAAGAGAGAGAGAGACAGATAAACCTTTGTACATTCAAAATGGCCCCAAATAAAAAATAGTAGTATAAGATAATGCTAAACTTTGATTGCTTTTGGAGTACATCCAATGCTCAATATGCTTAATAGATCTGTATATACTAAGAAGAAAACTCAGAACTTCCTTGGAATCTCTTTTACTTATGACAGATTTCATTTGATGCTATCTACTGACCTGGTTTTCCATGTATGCCTTAACCATTTTAATTGATCTCATTGCCCAAAGCATAGTATTGAAATTCTACAATCTGTTTTTCACTTTGTATGAAAAAAAAATTCCTTAACACACAACTCCTCAGGAAGTTATTGAACAGCATATACAGCAGCCTAATCACAAAATTGCTTTACATCTTTAATCCATTGGTTGTAAAACATTGCTCTTCCTTACATCAGAAAATAAATTTGATAATTCTGAAACCAAGACTTTATCACTGCTAACATTCTTTTGGGAGACCTGTAAAGAACTTTGGTGTAGCAACACAAAAAATAGTGCCACATGGAAAATGCAGAGAATACAGTGAGAGTTCCCAGGGAGTTCTAAGGCTACATCTTAAAATCTCTGTGAATTAATCTCAGTACTATTTTCTATTTTAACAGTCTTGCAGCAGGCTGACTTGATGGAAATGATAATACATTGGGGCATCTGATTGAGACAGATTATTGACTTTCATTGTGTGTGAGTGCCTTTTGATCTTTTTTTGATCAGAGCTCTAGGTACTCTGTGTGAGTTAAATGTTAACACAAGTTGTTGTCTTTGCAATATCTACATTTTCTTGGTTTTGCTTAGTATGAAATCATCCAATCTGAAATCATCCAATTGCAAACTACTGAGATAAGGTGAAAGATATGAACTGACTAATATGGAAAAACTACACAATTGAAGACTGGAAGAGGGGAGTATTACTAATCACTTATTACAGTACTGGTATGTTCAATATAGACACATTTCTTTATACTGATAAAAATTTTCAAGATAAAAATCTTGAAGAATATTAGCAAGACAGGTTAAAACTAGCCACTTATGGCAGCAGCACATATTAAATTGTCACCAAGTCAGTTGGTATTATCAGGAAATATTATTCAAAGATAATCTCATTTTCTTATTAACTAGGACTTAAAAGACTTATTTTTCTTTTCTCATGTTTTCTATTAAAATATTAATCATTCCAAATGATCCCTGCTTTCTGCCTGGAACTGATATTGTGCAGTTTCTGTCTGGGCTCATGTCTCAATACTCAGAGGCTGGTAGTATTAAAAATGTAAATGTACATTTTAATAGGCCAGAAACCCTTTAAAAAGGCAACACTGAACAAGCCAATAATATTTCCATGTAAAATTTGTCAATAGCTCCTGTTTTCTTTTAGGGATAAAAAAACCTATGGAATATCTAAACTGCTGAGGCAGCTGAGACACAGGGATGCAATGTATCCCATCTTCAGATCTGCATGGAGCTTGAGGAGGAAAGTGTGAATTCTTCCTTGCTCCACTTGGGTGAATTTAGCTATTTCTATTCAAATTCCATGTTAATCTCTGATCTTTAACTACTGTCAATGAGAAGTGTGAAACCAGAGTCTAGGTCAAGTGTGGGAAAGTGCTCATTCCCCTGGATGCCTGAGGCTTTCAGTGATAATACTTTAAAATTATGTTCTTTTCCTCCTGACTGATTTAGGTCTGTTTTTAATGACAGCAGTTTAAGATAAATCATTTTTATTTTAGTCACAACTCAAGTCCAGGTTGAGCTTCAAAAGCAGAGCAATCCCTGTCAAGTGGCAAGAAACTGTGAAATATAATTAGAATTACTGGTAGTCTGTACTCAAAAAAGACTTAAACCAGAATTATGTAATTATTTTTCTTTAGAAGAGCTTTTCAGCTGGATTTACTTTCCTATTAAATCCAAGAATAGACACATCCTATCAAATAGCAGTACAGAATTTGGCAAAAGATTTTCATTGACCTTAACCCTGCCTTGCCCTGGATGTCTTTGTGCCTAGGGAGACCAAGAGGCTTTTGCATTTCCTTCTCTCCTTACAACTGGATCTTCATGATCAGAAGCTCCCTTACACATTTTCTGTACACTCATGGCAAAACCTCTAACCCTAGTTTCCAATCACACATGAATCCTTAGATAATCTTTCCTCATGCCATTATTCTGACATTGTGCAATTGTTTTTCTGTTGTAGCTTCAATCAGAGCAGAGGAAAGGCATTTATTCTCATGAAACTGTTCATGCTCTTCCTTGCTGCGGGCACAGATGCCCCACAGACCCCAACCAGACAACACTTCTGCCAAGCACACCAGCCTCATCTCAGCTTACCAATGGAGCAAACCTGCAGAGGAAAAGGGACTAAACTCAGGTCATCCCTTGTGCCAGCGTGGGTAACTGCACCCCAAAAATTCTGACCCTTAGTTGCTCACTTATCTGGTTCCAAATGGAAAAGAGAGGGTCCATCAGTTAATAGATGAGTCTGTTCCAGTTGCAAATGCCAAATTCAGCTTTATGATGGCTCATTCTGATGTATTTGAGGAGGTTTAGCCAAGTCAGTATGGCTCATTTATTGCATTTTTTTTTTTAATTTGTCTGCTGCACTTTCTGTATTAGAGATTTCTACCTTTCAAAGAAAAATAGCATGCAGTGAGTTTTTGAAGCTAGGAGGAATAGTGATGCAGTATCTCAGTATATTATGAAAAAATGCTGATTTCAGAGTCACAATGGGAATAATACATGCAGAACCTTTACCTTAATAGAAGGAGATAGGGAGCTATCAGTTTTGAAGACACAATATAAATTTTCCTTTACATGTATTAGGCAATTCACAACATGATACAACATTCAACATGTCTTAGAATATTAAAGTCTATATTTTAGTATTTTTCAGTAATATGTGTACATATTGGGTTCACTGGTCTGGATTTCTGATTTTTCCTTGTGTGTACTTGGAAACAGAACCTCATCTCTGAGGCTTCTTGGAAGCCCAGTTAGAATAAATGAATCAAGTGAAAATGAATGCTGTGAAATATTCCTCAAAGGACTTGCACAAAGTAAATGTGATCCTACTTTTAATTTACTTGTGTCAATGTGCTCAATTACCCAATAAAAAATTTTGTCTTCCCAGGTACCTTTGCTGGAAAGCCACAAGCTAAAATCTTGTGTTCATGTTAGATTCCTACCACCTTCTATTTTCTTGCTTGCAGTAAAGGTTTTCCAGTCTGCAGCAAGCTTTCAGCAATTCAGATTGTGCCCTCAGTGGAAAGCTGCATGAGTTCTCCCTCACTGACTGAACTTTAAGTCATGACCAGGGTTAAGACCCAGCCTGTGAATGATGAGGCAGGTGGGTGACCTCATTTCCCCTCCCCATATCAGAAGATGAGTATCCATTATATGTTTGCTTTCAGAACTCCCAGAAATAAACAGAAAACCTGCCATCAAATAAGGAAATAAAATTAATAGCAGTCAATATGCAAAAAAATGAGTGCAGTGAGAAAATATCTTTTTGTAGCAATTTTTGCACTAAAACAGTCTATGCAGATAAGTAATATTCCTGAAGAACTTCTTTATCCACTATGTGGCTGCAGAGCATTACAATTCAAGCAGTGATAAAATAGAAATTTCCTCACACTTACTCATTAATAAACTTCTACTCAGCTTTGATGTGGTTGAATTGATTCCTACTGCAGAACTCAAATAAATGTTCAGGAGTTTTCCCAAGATATTCAACCACATAACTATGCTGCATATAAAAGAGTAACCAGAAATGGCCTCAAAAGTGCATTTTGCCTGCAAGCAAATCTTTTTAGAACTGCAGGCAATTGACATTTGTTTCCCTTTCAATTTTTATGTAGCTAAACTGCCTATCAATATTTGTTCTTCCCATTTAACTGCTTGAATATTAGCTCTGCCTGTTTGTATCAAAAAATAGAAACAAAATATGCTCTTTTATATCCATGAAATTTCCCCCTTCAGCTCCTTCAAAGTGAGCTAAAATTTTTTCTCCATCATTACTCTGCCTTTTTTAAAAAGTTTTGTTCCCTTCTCCTATATATCTTAAAAGAAATGTGTTTTAAAGGAATTTTTCCTCATTAAATGCCAACAAAAGAGGATGCTTTGACATTTTAAAATGACATGTTAATTTTTTATATCAGTTCCATCAGCTTTTCTGCCTAAATTAAATAATAAATCCTCTTTATAAACATAATTAACGTGATTGTTCTATTTTTTTCAGGGATTTACCATTTATTTTTTAAAAAATCTTCATACACAAATAGATATTTCTTAAGACATAATTTGGGGGACTTTAAGAGCTTCAGAAAAAGAATTTTCTTTTTTATAATGCATCATTTGTCTCTATGATGCCATTGAAGCGATGAATAATAATTACAAAATCTCTAAGAAATAAGAAAAAAAGTTTTCTTCTTTTCTGAATATCATAATATATTTAGCCTCCAGATATACTCAAGAAAATGACATCAAGGGCAACTAATGTTATTAATCAAAGTGACATTTGAATAAATGGCTTTGACTTTATACACAAGGACAATAGAGATGATCTGCAGATATCAGTTGTTTGTCACACTGCAGTATTCTCTTTAATGCCATTACCTTGCCACTGATTCACTGGATGCAAACTCCTTATCATTTCAAGGCTTATTCTAGTGGCAAAATATGAGATGAGAACCTTATGAATATGCAGAGTCTTTCCCCATGGCACTAACTGAGGTCTATTTATGGCTGTGATTTATGAGGCTTATGAGCACAGCTAGAATTTTAGCTCAGCATTAACATTCCTTCTATGCATGACATGACAGTTTATAGTTCACAGCATCTCTGCATTACATTTACAGGTAGATATAAATGATTTTTTTAATCCATTAATTTAACATAAAAATCATCTCTCTAAACCTGTAAGTTTAGTTCTCATATACAATTGGGTAATGGGAAAGGAGAAGAAACCTTTTGGGTTGGGGCTTTCAATCCTTCAATGCAGACAAGTATTTTCTACAGCTAGGAATAAGATTTAAGCAGGCAATGTGCTTATGTGCCAAAATGCTTCTGGGGGCATTCAGATCTCAAGTGGGAGGTTTGGTTATCCCACTCCTGCTCTGGTGTATGTTTATTACAAAATAAACCTTTAGGATAAAAGATTTTTTATTTCTAGGTCACATTTGTAGGCCACTGTAATTATTTTTAACCTTAATGTTAATTTTACATTGATATTTTTTTGAGAATTTTCTCCTCTTCATTAATATTGTCATTCCTCACTTTATAAGAAACAGCTTTGGAGTTTGCCTTTCAGAATTGTTTCTTTAGAAAATTTTACTCCAGGGACCTCAGACACTCAACTGTCTGCTTTTCCTGCTTTACTCTCGAGGCACATTGTCTAGCTTTCAGGTTTTATTACAGGTCTTAATTTCAGTAAATATTAGTGGCAAATTGCTTTTTGTCTGTAGGATCTGAAGCAGACCTTCCATGACCCTTTTGAACTTGTCATTACTGCAAGGCTGTTTGCAAGACCCGATAACTTGGATTGGACACAGATGAATTTTGGTTATTTCTGGGCCCTGGTCTTTGCTATTTCTCATCATCACAGCAGAGATGTACAGAATAATCCAACTGTGCAAGCTGGACAGGATACCTCCAGGGTACCTTGTGCATTTCAGCAAGCCCTGAGTAGGATGATTTAGAATCCGTGTGCCCTGGGGGTATCCAGTATATCCCAGCCATAGGTAGGTCTGAATGCAAGGTACTTGTTGCCTTGCAAAGAGAGTTAGAGGCTAATCCATGTGATTTGAGGACTCACAGCATCTCACAAAAGCTAAAAGAAGTCAAAATGTTCATGAACCTAACCCCTCACTTGGTTCTCTTCACAGTGTTATCAGGGATTTAAAATTAAGCACTAATCAGGTGGCCAAGTGAGCTCCTCATGGCCATGAACCATCACAGCTGTCTGTCTATAACCAAGCTTAGCAAACATGTCTCAGAAATAAAATTGTGACTGTCCAGCTGAAATAGTCCCTCCTTTGTAAACAGAAGTAGAGGTAGAACCTCCAGATTTTTTATACTGTGACAGTCAATTACTTCCATGATTTGGGGCAACCAGACAGACTTCAGAAACTTCACTAAGCATGGTCTTTTCATCATGAACTCCACACCTGCAGTGGATTTTTTGGGCCTCTCTCATGCCACCCCAAAGATGCTTGAAGTTTTGCATAATTCAACTTCTCAGGGTGGGTGAAGTTAAGAGGCATGAGCTAAAGAAAACTTCAAAATCAGTTTGAATGGAAAATTCATGTTTGTCTCTGGAATATAGTCATTTTTCTACACTTATATTGATGTGCAGCTAATAATATTTTATTCTTAAGGGATCATTGGTCACATTAGAAAATTAATAGGAAGTCTAGGGGAAGAGTGATTTTGAAAATCAAACTGTATTGAGGGGTTAAGAAATCATTGATCATTGATTTCATGCTTGTGTAACTGTAAAAACAGAAGCAATTTTATTGAAGATAATTTTATGAGTGTGCATAGCAGAAATAAGCCTCCTGCTTAGTGTTAATGGCTTCTGACTCATTACAAGTAAATAATAATTATAGAGAGTGTTAAGTGTTGGTTCAAAGAAGCAGAGATGAAGGTCTCTAATTGTGTCACTTTCCTGCCCTTTATCCTTAACATATAAGGTGCTTCCTAACTTACAGCCATGATGCTAAACTTTTTGTGGATTCATGCCACTGGAAGTCATGAATAGAGCCAGCAGATGATTTGCTCCTAACTCATATTTGTAATTGCACAAAAAATAATGTTTCATTCTAACACATGTTTTTTTTTTTTCTATACTGTTTTTCTTTAAATATGGTGTTTAAATATCAAGGTCCCTGCACAGAGACCCCTTGAGACATAAAATTTTCTATTCTTAGAAAATTAAAACCCCACAATCATAAATTGTGCCTTATGATTGCATAGCTCTGATCCCATCTGTTCTGTGAAAGGGAGAGGAATCTGACCTTCAATTCATTCTCTCTCCTTTTTTTTTCTATTCCCCCTTCTTTTTTTCCTCCTCCTTTGGTTTGGCTTGTGCCTGCAGGAGTGCTTGTCCAGAGCTGTCATCTGGTGCTACCCCTGCTGACATTGAAGTCTACAAATATAATCAGCTAATGAGAGAAAGTGACACAAGGAGAGGAGAGACATTAACTTAGGGATTTCTTTACAGTATTTGAGGAGACAAGAGAGTGTTTATGGAGGACTACAAGACAAACCTGAGTATTGTGATGCCCTGGAAGTCCCTTCTTTGCTGGTTTGCTCTTAGCACAATGTCCAAAGTGAGTCAGCTGCTGAAGGCATTAGTCATAATTCTCACTGGCATGACCAGGAAGCAATACTCATAGAAAAAAAATAGACATTCCTCAATTAATAGTGTTAAAAGTAATTTATAATAATAGTTTTAGACAAAAAGAAAAAGCAAACAGATATAGCAATATAAGTTCATAATATGAATAAAGGTTGCCACATTATTATCAGCCAGACAAGTTAGTATCCAAACTGGAGGACTCAAGGGTAGAACTATTCCGGAAACCCTTTTTTTCCTTAAGGAGATAATAAAACTGTACCTTTTCAACAACTACCACTAAATAAGCAATCAGCTGGGATAATCCTATATTGCAGAAGAGAGCAGCCCCATGCAACTATCAGTTCTTGAAAGATGAAATAATTTGCGACTAGCAACAGGGACCAAAGGTTCAGAAGCACATCTGAGAATATTTTTAGCTTTCATGATCATAGCTAAATGCTTTGGACAAGTGGAAGGTAAGATGGTGTGCCAAGTAAAGCCCTGAAAGTGAATCCCAGAGGCAAGAAGTTAATATACCAAACAAATACTGCAAAGAAGCAGAAAAGTATATCAAAAGGGCAGATGTGCAGATATGGTGGTAAAATCCTGATGAAAAAACAAGGTTAGATACTGCTCTATCTCATAACCCGTAATGGTAAATATGTATTTGTATCTTCTGCATAATTTCTGCCTTAAAATAAGGCATCCTGACCTGCTAATCATAACTGTGATAAGGGGTATCAAACACAAAATAAAACAATCATATTATAATCTATCAGAGAAACAAGAAGGAACTGAAGAATGAGACTATGCAGGGAGGACATAAATGCAGCACAAAATGGCAAGAAATGAAATTATTTTGAAAGCTCAGAGAGGAACCAGATGCAGAGGCACAGCAGCACACAGATAGTGGCATGCCAGACAGACAGCAGGACATTGGTGAATGCACCAACTACAGCGAGTCCTGGCACTGTGGAAAAGGAAAAAAAACAAACCAACAAAAACTAAATCCCAAACAAATCTAAGTTACATAGAGAAAAGATAATTAGGAAAATATGGATTGCAAATCATAATCAAGCAAAAGTACCTAGGCTTAAATTTCAGAAGTGCCACAGCCTTCAGTTAAACTACCAGTGAATACAGGAACCTAATAACACTAGGAATGTGACAAGAAATTTTCTATGAATAGGCACAAGAGCTAAATTAATTTTTTTTTCTAAGCCAGGTAATGACAGCATGCCTCCAACAGCATTGTGAGCCTGTTGAGTTCTGCAGTCCCT